>NW_024037042.1:0-68247 GCF_905115235.1 Hermetia illucens | reverse complement strand
CCTATCTCTTTATCTCCTTACGAATCCTTTCTGTATTGTTCTTTTCCTAATGATCATCTGCACACTCAATTAGTTCCTTCATTGATTCAATCCCTTTCTTATGTTTTTCATACGATCTTTAGACAGATTACTTCTTCATCCCTAATATCTCTTTCTGCTTTTCCCAAATTCCAATTTACACAATTGCCTTCTTAATTAACTTTTTATCTTCATTTTCCAAACTTCGCTTTTCACCATTACATCTTTGATCTTTATAGATATTACCTCCCATTGATTATTTTCACCCTTTTCGTTCTTACTCACTACATACACATTCTCTCCTTTTCAATTTCCAATTTTTCACAATGTTGTGAAATCATGTTTTTTAAGCTAGTTCCGCTTTGTTCGCAGGATAGATCACTTGATCTTCTCGTGTTTTCACAATTCCGGTGTGTGAACTCTTTCTTATTCGTTTTTCAGTGTTGTCCTGTGACTTCTTAATCCTTTTTCATGTTTTTCTATATTCCATGTGAATAATTAGCGGTGATTCGATATCACACTTTACTTAGTTTTCAAATATGTAGTGTTTCCCTACTTGTGATCATGTATCACCTTTCTTAGTGTAAATTGTGTTGTGTTTATCTCAATCTCTGTGTCCTACTAATGAGGATTACCTACTAATGAGGATTAGCTGCTCTCTTCTCATGGTAAGTTCTATTCCTTTCTTTCACTAATCCTCTTTATCTTTGTTCTTTTTCTAATAATAATCATCTACACAACTCAATTAGCCCCTTTACTTATTCATTATCCTTTCTTTCTCATTTATTATTTCTTCATACGTTCTTTATATTCTATTACCTAATACATATATTCTTTGATATGAATTTTAGTCTACATGGTTAGGTATCCTTTATTATAGGATAATTTAGCTTTTTATGTATTGATTCTTAACGTTCTTTATATTCTTCAAAGCCTACTGATGAGATCCTGGGGACAGGATCGAAATACGTATCTAGGCATCCCAATTTTTAGTCTTCAATTAATAGGTGCTCAGCCTAGTCACTACTTGGAGTGGGCCTTCCTTTTAAATTCTAATTAATTTAATTTGGCCAATTCTTCTTCATATACACACTCACTGTTATGTAGTGCATGAGCAGTTAGCATATTAGTTTAGATTAGACTTGATCTTATATCCATCAGAGTGGATATTACTTACTGTTTCAATGCACTTCTGATACTTTGTGCAGTCTGAGGTTTACTTACTTAATTTTGATATCTCTGTTCATCTTTAATTGTGTAATCTGTTTATGACTTGTACATTAGCTTTTATATTAACATTAACATTACTACATTTACTCCTTCACAGAGTGTCCTTTAGCAGATAATTCTTACCCTTTTTGCAGAACCCATTCTACATAGATCCACACATTTATGTTTGCATGGATCACTCTCTTTTGTGTTCTTCTCATCTCATTTACACACCAGCCATTAGATTTGTGGGGTTGTCCGTCTGTAACTTAGAGAAGTGGGATTCAGGTGGATAATGATTATCCAAATTTCTCGTCCTTAATTGTGCTGGTACGATTACTGATACGATTACTGATATGGTAGTCATTAGAAGAACCTTGTCTGTGAGCATGTAGCTGGGAATATTGCTCTTCTGATCCCGTAGATCATGGGAGGGTTGAAAGCATACTTTCACCACAATACGAGGACATAATATGTTGATGTCTTGTCATCAGCACTTGTATTATCCTCACCCATGTAGGGTGAAAGGAGATCAAGATGTCCTAGATTTGTGTTTACTCCACTATATATATATGTGTTTTATCATATATATATACCCTTGGGAGTAATCCTTTTTTACTTATAGCTTAGCTGTTGGTCATAATCTCACTCCATTGTAGCATGGTTAATAGAGAACTGACCACTGACTTTGTTTCTAGTTTTGTTTTTCATCTGTTACCCTATTAGGGATTGTTTTGCTTTTGTGTTTCTAGATTATGATAGATGGGATAATCTCACTTATCCTCTCTAGTGCACGGGAAAATGAGATTGGTTTCCACTTTCATTTCTGTTCTCGCACCGTCATGATGACTCACACTATCACTACATATATTCCCTATCTCTAGATAATATTCTACTGGAATATCTATCTTATATTTTTTTCCCATTTACCTATAGGCTATTACGCCTTTCTATGTGGTAGGCATATTCCCGGACAGCCTGGAATATCCCGAATCATTCCTTAAAATTTAATCGAATACAAGAATCTGTACTTTTTATAGCCACAAGATATGTAGTATCATCATGGAAGAGGCGACTTCTTAGCCTATCTCTTTATCTCCTTACGAATCCTTTCTGTATTGTTCTTTTCCTAATGATCATCTGCACACTCAATTAGTTCCTTCATTGATTCAATCCCTTTCTTATGTTTTTCATACGATCTTTAGACAGATTACTTCTTCATCCCTAATATCTCTTTCTGCTTTTCCCAAATTCCAATTTACACAATTGCCTTCTTAATTAACTTTTTATCTTCATTTTCCAAACTTCGCTTTTCACCATTACATCTTTGATCTTTATAGATATTACCTCCCATTGATTATTTTCACCCTTTTCGTTCTTACTCACTACATACACATTCTCTCCTTTTCAATTTCCAATTTTTCACAATGTTGTGAAATCATGTTTTTTAAGCTAGTTCCGCTTTGTTCGCAGGATAGATCACTTGATCTTCTCGTGTTTTCACAATTCCGGTGTGTGAACTCTTTCTTATTCGTTTTTCAGTGTTGTCCTGTGACTTCTTAATCCTTTTTCATGTTTTTCTATATTCCATGTGAATAATTAGCGGTGATTCGATATCACACTTTACTTAGTTTTCAAATATGTAGTGTTTCCCTACTTGTGATCATGTATCACCTTTCTTAGTGTAAATTGTGTTGTGTTTATCTCAATCTCTGTGTCCTACTAATGAGGATTACCTACTAATGAGGATTAGCTGCTCTCTTCTCATGGTAAGTTCTATTCCTTTCTTTCACTAATCCTCTTTATCTTTGTTCTTTTTCTAATAATAATCATCTACACAACTCAATTAGCCCCTTTACTTATTCATTATCCTTTCTTTCTCATTTATTATTTCTTCATACGTTCTTTATATTCTATTACCTAATACATATATTCTTTGATATGAATTTTAGTCTACATGGTTAGGTATCCTTTATTATAGGATAATTTAGCTTTTTATGTATTGATTCTTAACGTTCTTTATATTCTTCAAAGCCTACTGATGAGATCCTGGGGACAGGATCGAAATACGTATCTAGGCATCCCAATTTTTAGTCTTCAATTAATAGGTGCTCAGCCTAGTCACTACTTGGAGTGGGCCTTCCTTTTAAATTCTAATTAATTTAATTTGGCCAATTCTTCTTCATATACACACTCACTGTTATGTAGTGCATGAGCAGTTAGCATATTAGTTTAGATTAGACTTGATCTTATATCCATCAGAGTGGATATTACTTACTGTTTCAATGCACTTCTGATACTTTGTGCAGTCTGAGGTTTACTTACTTAATTTTGATATCTCTGTTCATCTTTAATTGTGTAATCTGTTTATGACTTGTACATTAGCTTTTATATTAACATTAACATTACTACATTTACTCCTTCACAGAGTGTCCTTTAGCAGATAATTCTTACCCTTTTTGCAGAACCCATTCTACATAGATCCACACATTTATGTTTGCATGGATCACTCTCTTTTGTGTTCTTCTCATCTCATTTACACACCAGCCATTAGATTTGTGGGGTTGTCCGTCTGTAACTTAGAGAAGTGGGATTCAGGTGGATAATGATTATCCAAATTTCTCGTCCTTAATTGTGCTGGTACGATTACTGATACGATTACTGATATGGTAGTCATTAGAAGAACCTTGTCTGTGAGCATGTAGCTGGGAATATTGCTCTTCTGATCCCGTAGATCATGGGAGGGTTGAAAGCATACTTTCACCACAATACGAGGACATAATATGTTGATGTCTTGTCATCAGCACTTGTATTATCCTCACCCATGTAGGGTGAAAGGAGATCAAGATGTCCTAGATTTGTGTTTACTCCACTATATATATATGTGTTTTATCATATATATATACCCTTGGGAGTAATCCTTTTTTACTTATAGCTTAGCTGTTGGTCATAATCTCACTCCATTGTAGCATGGTTAATAGAGAACTGACCACTGACTTTGTTTCTAGTTTTGTTTTTCATCTGTTACCCTATTAGGGATTGTTTTGCTTTTGTGTTTCTAGATTATGATAGATGGGATAATCTCACTTATCCTCTCTAGTGCACGGGAAAATGAGATTGGTTTCCACTTTCATTTCTGTTCTCGCACCGTCATGATGACTCACACTATCACTACATATATTCCCTATCTCTAGATAATATTCTACTGGAATATCTATCTTATATTTTTTCCCATTTACCTATAGGCTATTACGCCTTTCTATGTGGTAGGCATATTCCCGGACAGCCTGGAATATCCCGAATCATTCCTTAAAATTTAATCGAATACAAGAATCTGTACTTTTTATAGCCACAAGATATGTAGTATCATCATGGAAGAGGCGACTTCTTAGCCTATCTCTTTATCTCCTTACGAATCCTTTCTGTATTGTTCTTTTCCTAATGATCATCTGCACACTCAATTAGTTCCTTCATTGATTCAATCCCTTTCTTATGTTTTTCATACGATCTTTAGACAGATTACTTCTTCATCCCTAATATCTCTTTCTGCTTTTCCCAAATTCCAATTTACACAATTGCCTTCTTAATTAACTTTTTATCTTCATTTTCCAAACTTCGCTTTTCACCATTACATCTTTGATCTTTATAGATATTACCTCCCATTGATTATTTTCACCCTTTTCGTTCTTACTCACTACATACACATTCTCTCCTTTCAATTTCCAATTTTTCACAATGTTGTGAAATCATGTTTTTTAAGCTAGTTCCGCTTTGTTCGCAGGATAGATCACTTGATCTTCTCGTGTTTTCACAATTCCGGTGTGTGAACTCTTTCTTATTCGTTTTTCAGTGTTGTCCTGTGACTTCTTAATCCTTTTTCATGTTTTTCTATATTCCATGTGAATAATTAGCGGTGATTCGATATCACACTTTACTTAGTTTTCAAATATGTAGTGTTTCCCTACTTGTGATCATGTATCACCTTTCTTAGTGTAAATTGTGTTGTGTTTATCTCAATCTCTGTGTCCTACTAATGAGGATTACCTACTAATGAGGATTAGCTGCTCTCTTCTCATGGTAAGTTCTATTCCTTTCTTTCACTAATCCTCTTTATCTTTGTTCTTTTTCTAATAATAATCATCTACACAACTCAATTAGCCCCTTTACTTATTCATTATCCTTTCTTTCTCATTTATTATTTCTTCATACGTTCTTTATATTCTATTACCTAATACATATATTCTTTGATATGAATTTTAGTCTACATGGTTAGGTATCCTTTATTATAGGATAATTTAGCTTTTTATGTATTGATTCTTAACGTTCTTTATATTCTTCAAAGCCTACTGATGAGATCCTGGGGACAGGATCGAAATACGTATCTAGGCATCCCAATTTTTAGTCTTCAATTAATAGGTGCTCAGCCTAGTCACTACTTGGAGTGGGCCTTCCTTTTAAATTCTAATTAATTTAATTTGGCCAATTCTTCTTCATATACACACTCACTGTTATGTAGTGCATGAGCAGTTAGCATATTAGTTTAGATTAGACTTGATCTTATATCCATCAGAGTGGATATTACTTACTGTTTCAATGCACTTCTGATACTTTGTGCAGTCTGAGGTTTACTTACTTAATTTTGATATCTCTGTTCATCTTTAATTGTGTAATCTGTTTATGACTTGTACATTAGCTTTTATATTAACATTAACATTACTACATTTACTCCTTCACAGAGTGTCCTTTAGCAGATAATTCTTACCCTTTTTGCAGAACCCATTCTACATAGATCCACACATTTATGTTTGCATGGATCACTCTCTTTTGTGTTCTTCTCATCTCATTTACACACCAGCCATTAGATGTGTGGGGTTGTCCGTCTGTAACTTAGAGAAGTGGGATTCAGGTGGATAATGATTATCCAAATTTCTCGTCCTTAATTATGCTGGTACGATTACTGATATGGTGGTCATTAGAAGAACCTTGTCTGTGAGCATGTAGCTGGGAATATTGCTCTTCTGATCCCGTAGATCATGGGAGGGTTGAAAGCATACTTTCACCACAATACGAGGACATAATATGTTGATGTCTTGTCATCAGCACTTGTATTATCCTCACCCATGTAGGGTGAAAGGAGATCAAGATGTCCTAGATTTGTGTTTACTCCACTATATATATATGTGTTTTATCATATATATATACCCTTGGGAGTAATCCTTTTTTACTTATAGCTTAGCTGTTGGTCATAATCTCACTCCATTGTAGCATGGTTAATAGAGAACTGACCACTGACTTTGTTTCTAGTTTTGTTTTTCATCTGTTACCCTATTAGGGATTGTTTTGCTTTTGTGTTTCTAGATTATGATAGATGGGATAATCTCACTTATCCTCTCTAGTGCACGGGAAAATGAGATTGGTTTCCACTTTCATTTCTGTTCTCGCACCGTCATGATGACTCACACTATCACTACATATATTCCCTATCTCTAGATAATATTCTACTGGAATATCTATCTTATATTTTTTCCCATTTACCTATAGGCTATTACGCCTTTCTATGTGGTAGGCATATTCCCGGACAGCCTGGAATATCCCGAATCATTCCTTAAAATTTAATCGAATACAAGAATCTGTACTTTTTATAGCCACAAGATATGTAGTATCATCATGGAAGAGGCGACTTCTTAGCCTATCTCTTTATCTCCTTACGAATCCTTTCTGTATTGTTCTTTTCCTAATGATCATCTGCACACTCAATTAGTTCCTTCATTGATTCAATCCCTTTCTTATGTTTTTCATACGATCTTTAGACAGATTACTTCTTCATCCCTAATATCTCTTTCTGCTTTTCCCAAATTCCAATTTACACAATTGCCTTCTTAATTAACTTTTTATCTTCATTTTCCAAACTTCGCTTTTCACCATTACATCTTTGATCTTTATAGATATTACCTCCCATTGATTATTTTCACCCTTTTCGTTCTTACTCACTACATACACATTCTCTCCCTTTTCAATTTCCAATTTTTCACAATATTGTGAAATCATGTTTTTTAAGCTAGTTCCGCTTTGTTCGCAGGATAGATCACTTGATCTTCTCGTGTTTTCACAATTCCGGTGTGTGAACTCTTTCTTATTCGTTTTTCAGTGTTGTCCTGTGACTTCTTAATCCTTTTTCATGTTTTTCTATATTCCATGTGAATAATTAGCGGTGATTCGATATCACACTTTACTTAGTTTTCAAATATGTAGTGTTTCCCTACTTGTGATCATGTATCACCTTTCTCAGTGTAAATTGTGTTGTGTTTATCTCAATCTCTGTGTCCTACTAATGAGGATTACCTACTAATGAGGATTAGCTGCTGCTCTCTTCTCATGGTAAGTTCTATTCCTTTCTTTCACTAATCCTCTTTATCTTTGCTTCTTTTTCTAATAATAATCATCTACACAACTCAATTAGCCCCTTTACTTATTCATTATCCTTTCTTTCTCATTTATTATTTCTTCATACGTTCTTTATATTCTATTACCTAATACATATATTCTTTGATATGAATTTTAGTCTACATGGTTAGGTATCCTTTATTATAGGATAATTTAGCTTTTTATGTATCGATTCTTAACGTTCTTTATATTCTTCAAAGCCTACTGATGAGATCCTGGGGACAGGATCGAAATACGTATCTAGGCATCCCAATTTTTAGTCTTCAATTAATAGGTGCTCAGCCTAGTCACTACTTGGAGTGGGCCTTCCTTTTAAATTCTAATTAATTTAATTTGGCCAATTCTTCTTCATATACACACTCACTGTTATGTAGTGCATGAGCAGTTAGCATATTAGTTTAGATTAGACTTGATCTTATATCCATCAGAGTGGATATTACTTACTGTTTCAATGCACTTCTGATACTTTGTGCAGTCTGAGGTTTACTTACTTAATTTTGATATCTCTGTTCATCTTTAATTGTGTAATCTGTTTATGACTTGTACATTAGCTTTTATATTAACATTAACATTACTACATTTACTCCTTCACAGAGTGTCCTTTAGCAGATAATTCTTACCCTTTTTGCAGAACCCATTCTACATAGATCCACACATTTATGTTTGCATGGATCACTCTCTTTTGTGTTCTTCTCATCTCATTTACACACCAGCCATTAGATTTGTGGGGTTGTCCGTCTGTAACTTAGAGAAGTGGGATTCAGGTGGATAATGATTATCCAAATTTCTCGTCCTTAATTAGTGCTGGTACGATTACTGATATTACTGATATGGTAGTCATTAGAAGAACCTTGTCTGTGAGCATGTAGCTGGGAATATTGCTCTTCTGATCCCGTAGATCATGGGAGGGTTGAAAGCATACTTTCACCACAATACGAGGACATAATATGTTGATGTCTTGTCATCAGCACTTGTATTATCCTCACCCATGTAGGGTGAAAGGAGATCAAGATGTCCTAGATTTGTGTTTACTCCACTATATATATGTGTTTTATCATATATATATACCCTTGGGAGTAATCCTTTTTTACTTATAGCTTAGCTGTTGGTCATAATCTCACTCCATTGTAGCATGGTTAATAGAGAACTGACCACTGACTTTGTTTCTAGTTTTGTTTCTCAGTCTGTTACCCTATTAGGGATTGTTTTGCTTTTGTGTTTCTAGATTATGATAGATGGGATAATCTCACTTATCCTCTCTAGTGCACGGGAAAATGAGATTGGTTTCCACTTTCATTTCTGTTCTCGCACCGTCATGATGACTCACACTATCACTACATATATTCCCTATCTCTAGATAATATTCTACTGGAATATCTATCTTATATTTTTTCCCATTTACCTATAGGCTATTACGCCTTTCTATGTGGTAGGCATATTCCCGGACAGCCTGGAATATCCCGAATCATTCCTTAAAATTTAATCGAATACAAGAATCTGTACTTTTTATAGCCACAAGATATGTAGTATCATCATGGAAGAGGCGACTTCTTAGCCTATCTCTTTATCTCCTTACGAATCCTTTCTGTATTGTTCTTTTCCTAATGATCATCTGCACACTCAATTAGTTCCTTCATTGATTCAATCCCTTTCTTATGTTTTTCATACGATCTTTAGACAGATTACTTCTTCATCCCTAATATCTCTTTCTGCTTTTCCCAAATTCCAATTTACACAATTGCCTTCTTAATTAACTTTTTATCTTCATTTTCCAAACTTCGCTTTTCACCATTACATCTTTGATCTTTATAGATATTACCTCCCATTGATTATTTTCACCCTTTTCGTTCTTACTCACTACATACACATTCTCTCCCTTTCAATTTCCAATTTTTCACAATATTGTGAAATCATGTTTTTTAAGCTAGTTCCGCTTTGTTCGCAGGATAGATCACTTGATCTTCTCGTGTTTTCACAATTCCGGTGTGTGAACTCTTTCTTATTCGTTTTTCAGTGTTGTCCTGTGACTTCTTAATCCTTTTTCATGTTTTTCTATATTCCATGTGAATAATTAGCGGTGATTCGATATCACACTTTACTTAGTTTTCAAATATGTAGTGTTTCCCTACTTGTGATCATGTATCACCTTTCTTAGTGTAAATTGTGTTGTGTTTATCTCAATCTCTGTGTCCTACTAATGAGGATTACCTACTAATGAGGATTAGCTGCTGCTCTCTTCTCATGGTAAGTTCTATTCCTTTCTTTCACTAATCCTCTTTATCTTTGTTCTTTTTCTAATAATAATCATCTACACAACTCAATTAGCCCCTTTACTTATTCATTATCCTTTCTTTCTCATTTATTATTTCTTCATACGTTCTTTATATTCTATTACCTAATACATATATTCTTTGATATGAATTTTAGTCTACATGGTTAGGTATCCTTTATTATAGGATAATTTAGCTTTTTATGTATTGATTCTTAACGTTCTTTATATTCTTCAAAGCCTACTGATGAGATCCTGGGGACAGGATCGAAATACGTATCTAGGCATCCCAATTTTTAGTCTTCAATTAATAGGTGCTCAGCCTAGTCACTACTTGGAGTGGGCCTTCCTTTTAAATTCTAATTAATTTAATTTGGCCAATTCTTCTTCATATACACACTCACTGTTATGTAGTGCATGAGCAGTTAGCATATTAGTTTAGATTAGACTTGATCTTATATCCATCAGAGTGGATATTACTTACTGTTTCAATGCACTTCTGATACTTTGTGCAGTCTGAGGTTTACTTACTTAATTTTGATATCTCTGTTCATCTTTAATT
The DNA here is from genome assembly GCF_905115235.1 of Hermetia illucens. Classification (NCBI taxonomy): domain Eukaryota; kingdom Metazoa; phylum Arthropoda; class Insecta; order Diptera; family Stratiomyidae; genus Hermetia; species Hermetia illucens. Next base: position 57,745 of record NW_024037042.1, on the reverse strand, counting down.
GTGTAATCTGTTTATGACTTGTACATTAGCTTTTATATTAACATTAACATTACTACATTTACTCCTTCACAGAGTGTCCTTTAGCAGATAATTCTTACCCTTTTTGCAGAACCCATTCTACATAGATCCACACATTTATGTTTGCATGGATCACTCTCTTTTGTGTTCTTCTCATCTCATTTACACACCAGCCATTAGATGTGTGGGGTTGTCCGTCTGTAACTTAGAGAAGTGGGATTCAGGTGGATAATGATTATCCAAATTTCTCGTCCTTAATTGTGCTGGTACGATTACTGATACGATTACTGATATGGTAGTCATTAGAAGAACCTTGTCTGTGAGCATGTAGCTGGGAATATTGCTCTTCTGATCCCGTAGATCATGGGAGGGTTGAAAGCATACTTTCACCACAATACGAGGACATAATATGTTGATGTCTTGTCATCAGCACTTGTATTATCCTCACCCATGTAGGGTGAAAGGAGATCAAGATGTCCTAGATTTGTGTTTACTCCACTATATATATATGTGTTTTATCATATATATATACCCTTGGGAGTAATCCTTTTTTACTTATAGCTTAGCTGTTGGTCATAATCTCACTCCATTGTAGCATGGTTAATAGAGAACTGACCACTGACTTTGTTTCTAGTTTTGTTTCTCGTCTGTTACCCTATTAGGGATTGTTTTGCTTTTGTGTTTCTAGATTATGATAGATGGGATAATCTCACTTATCCTCTCTAGTGCACGGGAAAATGAGATTGGTTTCCACTTTCATTTCTGTTCTCGCACCGTCATGATGACTCACACTATCACTACATATATTCCCTATCTCTAGATAATATTCTACTGGAATATCTATCTTATATTTTTTCCCATTTACCTATAGGCTATTACGCCTTTCTATGTGGTAGGCATATTCCCGGACAGCCTGGAATATCCCGAATCATTCCTTAAAATTTAATCGAATACAAGAATCTGTACTTTTTATAGCCACAAGATATGTAGTATCATCATGGAAGAGGCGACTTCTTAGCCTATCTCTTTATCTCCTTACGAATCCTTTCTGTATTGTTCTTTTCCTAATGATCATCTGCACACTCAATTAGTTCCTTCATTGATTCAATCCCTTTCTTATGTTTTTCATACGATCTTTAGACAGATTACTTCTTCATCCCTAATATCTCTTTCTGCTTTTCCCAAATTCCAATTTACACAATTGCCTTCTTAATTAACTTTTTATCTTCATTTTCCAAACTTCGCTTTTCACCATTACATCTTTGATCTTTATAGATATTACCTCCCATTGATTATTTTCACCCTTTTCGTTCTTACTCACTACATACACATTCTCTCCCTTTCAATTTCCAATTTTTCACAATGTTGTGAAATCATGTTTTTTAAGCTAGTTCCGCTTTGTTCGCAGGATAGATCACTTGATCTTCTCGTGTTTTCACAATTCCGGTGTGTGAACTCTTTCTTATTCGTTTTTCAGTGTTGTCCTGTGACTTCTTAATCCTTTTTCATGTTTTTCTATATTCCATGTGAATAATTAGCGGTGATTCGATATCACACTTTACTTAGTTTTCAAATATGTAGTGTTTCCCTACTTGTGATCATGTATCACCTTTCTTAGTGTAAATTGTGTTGTGTTTATCTCAATCTCTGTGTCCTACTAATGAGGATTACCTACTAATGAGGATTAGCTGCTGCTCTCTTCTCATGGTAAGTTCTATTCCTTTCTTTCACTAATCCTCTTTATCTTTGCTTCTTTTTCTAATAATAATCATCTACACAACTCAATTAGCCCCTTTACTTATTCATTATCCTTTCTTTCTCATTTATTATTTCTTCATACGTTCTTTATATTCTATTACCTAATACATATATTCTTTGATATGAATTTTAGTCTACATGGTTAGGTATCCTTTATTATAGGATAATTTAGCTTTTTATGTATCGATTCTTAACGTTCTTTATATTCTTCAAAGCCTACTGATGAGATCCTGGGGACAGGATCGAAATACGTATCTAGGCATCCCAATTTTTAGTCTTCAATTAATAGGTGCTCAGCCTAGTCACTACTTGGAGTGGGCCTTCCTTTTAAATTCTAATTAATTTAATTTGGCCAATTCTTGTTCATATACACACTCACTGTTATGTAGTGCATGAGCAGTTAGCATATTAGTTTAGATTAGACTTGATCTTATATCCATCAGAGTGGATATTACTTACTGTTTCAATGCACTTCTGATACTTTGTGCAGTCTGAGGTTTACTTACTTAATTTTGATATCTCTGTTCATCTTTAATTGTGTAATCTGTTTATGACTTGTACATTAGCTTTTATATTAACATTAACATTACTACATTTACTCCTTCACAGAGTGTCCTTTAGCAGATAATTCTTACCCTTTTTGCAGAACCCATTCTACATAGATCCACACATTTATGTTTGCATGGATCACTCTCTTTTGTGTTCTTCTCATCTCATTTACACACCAGCCATTAGATGTGTGGGGTTGTCCGTCTGTAACTTAGAGAAGTGGGATTCAGGTGGATAATGATTATCCAAATTTCTCGTCCTTAATTATGCTGGTACGATTACTGATACTGATATGGTAGTCATTAGAAGAACCTTGTCTGTGAGCATGTAGCTGGGAATATTGCTCTTCTGATCCCGTAGATCATGGGAGGGTTGAAAGCATACTTTCACCACAATACGAGGACATAATATGTTGATGTCTTGTCATCAGCACTTGTATTATCCTCACCCATGTAGGGTGAAAGGAGATCAAGATGTCCTAGATTTGTGTTTACTCCACTATATATATGTGTTTTATCATATATATATACCCTTGGGAGTAATCCTTTTTTACTTATAGCTTAGCTGTTGGTCATAATCTCACTCCATTGTAGCATGGTTAATAGAGAACTGACCACTGACTTTGTTTCTAGTTTTGTTTCTCAGTCTGTTACCCTATTAGGGATTGTTTTGCTTTTGTGTTTCTAGATTATGATAGATGGGATAATCTCACTTATCCTCTCTAGTGCACGGGAAAATGAGATTGGTTTCCACTTTCATTTCTGTTCTCGCACCGTCATGATGACTCACACTATCACTACATATATTCCCTATCTCTAGATAATATTCTACTGGAATATCTATCTTATATTTTTTCCCATTTACCTATAGGCTATTACGCCTTTCTATGTGGTAGGCATATTCCCGGACAGCCTGGAATATCCCGAATCATTCCTTAAAATTTAATCGAATACAAGAATCTGTACTTTTTATAGCCACAAGATATGTAGTATCATCATGGAAGAGGCGACTTCTTAGCCTATCTCTTTATCTCCTTACGAATCCTTTCTGTAATTGTTCTTTTCCTAATGATCATCTGCACACTCAATTAGTTCCTTCATTGATTCAATCCCTTTCTTATGTTTTTCATACGATCTTTAGACAGATTACTTCTTCATCCCTAATATCTCTTTCTGCTTTTCCCAAATTCCAATTTACACAATTGCCTTCTTAATTAACTTTTTATCTTCATTTTCCAAACTTCGCTTTTCACCATTACATCTTTGATCTTTATAGATATTACCTCCCATTGATTATTTTCACCCTTTTCGTTCTTACTCACTACATACACATTCTCTCCCTTTCAATTTCCAATTTTTCACAATATTGTGAAATCATGTTTTTTAAGCTAGTTCCGCTTTGTTCGCAGGATAGATCACTTGATCTTCTCGTGTTTTCACAATTCCGGTGTGTGAACTCTTTCTTATTCGTTTTTCAGTGTTGTCCTGTGACTTCTTAATCCTTTTTCATGTTTTTCTATATTCCATGTGAATAATTAGCGGTGATTCGATATCACACTTTACTTAGTTTTCAAATATGTAGTGTTTCCCTACTTGTGATCATGTATCACCTTTCTCAGTGTAAATTGTGTTGTGTTTATCTCAATCTCTGTGTCCTACTAATGAGGATTACCTACTAATGAGGATTAGCTGCTGCTCTCTTCTCATGGTAAGTTCTATTCCTTTCTTTCACTAATCCTCTTTATCTTTGCTCTTTTTCTAATAATAATCATCTACACAACTCAATTAGCCCCTTTACTTATTCATTATCCTTTCTTTCTCATTTATTATTTCTTCATACGTTCTTTATATTCTATTACCTAATACATATATTCTTTGATATGAATTTTAGTCTACATGGTTAGGTATCCTTTATTATAGGATAATTTAGCTTTTTATGTATCGATTCTTAACGTTCTTTATATTCTTCAAAGCCTACTGATGAGATCCTGGGGACAGGATCGAAATACGTATCTAGGCATCCCAATTTTTAGTCTTCAATTAATAGGTGCTCAGCCTAGTCACTACTTGGAGTGGGCCTTCCTTTTAAATTCTAATTAATTTAATTTGGCCAATTCTTGTTCATATACACACTCACTGTTATGTAGTGCATGAGCAGTTAGCATATTAGTTTAGATTAGACTTGATCTTATATCCATCAGAGTGGATATTACTTACTGTTTCAATGCACTTCTGATACTTTGTGCAGTCTGAGGTTTACTTACTTAATTTTGATATCTCTGTTCATCTTTAATTGTGTAATCTGTTTATGACTTGTACATTAGCTTTTATATTAACATTAACATTACTACATTTACTCCTTCACAGAGTGTCCTTTAGCAGATAATTCTTACCCTTTTTGCAGAACCCATTCTACATAGATCCACACATTTATGTTTGCATGGATCACTCTCTTTTGTGTTCTTCTCATCTCATTTACACACCAGCCATTAGATGTGTGGGGTTGTCCGTCTGTAACTTAGAGAAGTGGGATTCAGGTGGATAATGATTATCCAAATTTCTCGTCCTTAATTATGCTGGTACGATTACTGATTTACTGATATGGTAGTCATTAGAAGAACCTTGTCTGTGAGCATGTAGCTGGGAATATTGCTCTTCTGATCCCGTAGATCATGGGAGGGTTGAAAGCATACTTTCACCACAATACGAGGACATAATATGTTGATGTCTTGTCATCAGCACTTGTATTATCCTCACCCATGTAGGGTGAAAGGAGATCAAGATGTCCTAGATTTGTGTTTACTCCACTATATATATATGTGTTTTATCATATATATATACCCTTGGGAGTAATCCTTTTTTACTTATAGCTTAGCTGTTGGTCATAATCTCACTCCATTGTAGCATGGTTAATAGAGAACTGACCACTGACTTTGTTTCTAGTTTTGTTTCTCGTCTGTTACCCTATTAGGGATTGTTTTGCTTTTGTGTTTCTAGATTATGATAGATGGGATAATCTCACTTATCCTCTCTAGTGCACGGGAAAATGAGATTGGTTTCCACTTTCATTTCTGTTCTCGCACCGTCATGATGACTCACACTATCACTACATATATTCCCTATCTCTAGATAATATTCTACTGGAATATCTATCTTATATTTTTCCCATTTACCTATAGGCTATTACGCCTTTCTATGTGGTAGGCATATTCCCGGACAGCCTGGAATATCCCGAATCATTCCTTAAAATTTAATCGAATACAAGAATCTGTACTTTTTATAGCCACAAGATATGTAGTATCATCATGGAAGAGGCGACTTCTTAGCCTATCTCTTTATCTCCTTACGAATCCTTTCTGTAATTGTTCTTTTCCTAATGATCATCTGCACACTCAATTAGTTCCTTCATTGATTCAATCCCTTTCTTATGTTTTTCATACGATCTTTAGACAGATTACTTCTTCATCCCTAATATCTCTTTCTGCTTTTCCCAAATTCCAATTTACACAATTGCCTTCTTAATTAACTTTTTATCTTCATTTTCCAAACTTCGCTTTTCACCATTACATCTTTGATCTTTATAGATATTACCTCCCATTGATTATTTTCACCCTTTTCGTTCTTACTCACTACATACACATTCTCTCCCTTTCAATTTCCAATTTTTCACAATATTGTGAAATCATGTTTTTTAAGCTAGTTCCGCTTTGTTCGCAGGATAGATCACTTGATCTTCTCGTGTTTTCACAATTCCGGTGTGTGAACTCTTTCTTATTCGTTTTTCAGTGTTGTCCTGTGACTTCTTAATCCTTTTTCATGTTTTTCTATATTCCATGTGAATAATTAGCGGTGATTCGATATCACACTTTACTTAGTTTTCAAATATGTAGTGTTTCCCTACTTGTGATCATGTATCACCTTTCTCAGTGTAAATTGTGTTGTGTTTATCTCAATCTCTGTGTCCTACTAATGAGGATTACCTACTAATGAGGATTAGCTGCTGCTCTCTTCTCATGGTAAGTTCTATTCCTTTCTTTCACTAATCCTCTTTATCTTTGCTCTTTTTCTAATAATAATCATCTACACAACTCAATTAGCCCCTTTACTTATTCATTATCCTTTCTTTCTCATTTATTATTTCTTCATACGTTCTTTATATTCTATTACCTAATACATATATTCTTTGATATGAATTTTAGTCTACATGGTTAGGTATCCTTTATTATAGGATAATTTAGCTTTTTATGTATCGATTCTTAACGTTCTTTATATTCTTCAAAGCCTACTGATGAGATCCTGGGGACAGGATCGAAATACGTATCTAGGCATCCCAATTTTTAGTCTTCAATTAATAGGTGCTCAGCCTAGTCACTACTTGGAGTGGGCCTTCCTTTTAAATTCTAATTAATTTAATTTGGCCAATTCTTGTTCATATACACACTCACTGTTATGTAGTGCATGAGCAGTTAGCATATTAGTTTAGATTAGACTTGATCTTATATCCATCAGAGTGGATATTACTTACTGTTTCAATGCACTTCTGATACTTTGTGCAGTCTGAGGTTTACTTACTTAATTTTGATATCTCTGTTCATCTTTAATTGTGTAATCTGTTTATGACTTGTACATTAGCTTTTATATTAACATTAACATTACTACATTTACTCCTTCACAGAGTGTCCTTTAGCAGATAATTCTTACCCTTTTTGCAGAACCCATTCTACATAGATCCACACATTTATGTTTGCATGGATCACTCTCTTTTGTGTTCTTCTCATCTCATTTACACACCAGCCATTAGATGTGTGGGGTTGTCCGTCTGTAACTTAGAGAAGTGGGATTCAGGTGGATAATGATTATCCAAATTTCTCGTCCTTAATTATGCTGGTACGATTACTGATATGGTGGTCATTAGAAGAACCTTGTCTGTGAGCATGTAGCTGGGAATATTGCTCTTCTGATCCCGTAGATCATGGGAGGGTTGAAAGCATACTTTCACCACAATACGAGGACATAATATGTTGATGTCTTGTCATCAGCACTTGTATTATCCTCACCCATGTAGGGTGAAAGGAGATCAAGATGTCCTAGATTTGTGTTTACTCCACTATATATATATGTGTTTTATCATATATATATACCCTTGGGAGTAATCCTTTTTTACTTATAGCTTAGCTGTTGGTCATAATCTCACTCCATTGTAGCATGGTTAATAGAGAACTGACCACTGACTTTGTTTCTAGTTTTGTTTCTCAGTCTGTTACCCTATTAGGGATTGTTTTGCTTTTGTGTTTCTAGATTATGATAGATGGGATAATCTCACTTATCCTCTCTAGTGCACGGGAAAATGAGATTGGTTTCCACTTTCATTTCTGTTCTCGCACCGTCATGATGACTCACACTATCACTACATATATTCCCTATCTCTAGATAATATTCTACTGGAATATCTATCTTATATTTTTTTCCCATTTACCTATAGGCTATTACGCCTTTCTATGTGGTAGGCATATTCCCGGACAGCCTGGAATATCCCGAATCATTCCTTAAAATTTAAAATTAAAATTAAAATTTAAAAAATAAAATCAGAGTGGATATTACTTACTGTTTCAATGCACTTCTGATACTTTGTGCAGTCTGAGGTTTACTTACTTAATTTTGATATCTCTGTTCATCTTTAATTGTGTAATCTGTTTATGACTTGTACATTAGCTTTTATATTAACATTAACATTACTACATTTACTCCTTCACAGAGTGTCCTTTAGCAGATAATTCTTACCCTTTTTGCAGAACCCATTCTACATAGATCCACACATTTATGTTTGCATGGATCACTCTCTTTTGTGTTCTTCTCATCTCATTTACACACCAGCCATTAGATTTGTGGGGTTGTCCGTCTGTAACTTAGAGAAGTGGGATTCAGGTGGATAATGATGATCCAAATTTCTTGTCCTTAATTGTGCTGGTACGATTACTGATATGATTACTGATATGGTAGTCATTAGAAGAACCTTGTCTGTGAGCATGTAGCTGGGAATATTGCTCTTCTGATCCCGTAGATCATGGGAGGGTTGAAAGCATACTTTCACCACAATACGAGGACATAATATGTTGATGTCTTGTCATCAGCACTTGTATTATCCTCACCCATGTAGGGTGAAAGGAGATCAAGATGTCCTAGATTTGTGTTTACTCCACTATATATATGTGTTTTATCATATATATATACCCTTGGGAGTAATCCTTTTTTACTTATAGCTTAGCTGTTGGTCATAATCTCACTCCATTGTAGCATGGTTAATAGAGAACTGACCACTGACTTTGTTTCTAGTTTTGTTTTTCATCTGTTACCCTATTAGGGATTGTTTTGCTTTTGTGTTTCTAGATTATGATAGATGGGATAATCTCACTTATCCTCTCTAGTGCACGGGAAAATGAGATTGGTTTCCACTTTCATTTCTGTTCTCGCACCGTCATGATGACTCACACTATCACTACATATATTCCCTATCTCTAGATAATATTCTACTGGAATATCTATCTTATATTTTTTTCCCATTTACCTATAGGCTATTACGCCTTTCTATGTGGTAGGCATATTCCCGGACAGCCTGGAATATCCCGAATCATTCCTTAAAATTTAATCGAATACAAGAATCTGTACTTTTTATAGCCACAAGATATGTAGTATCATCATGGAAGAGGCGACTTCTTAGCCTATCTCTTTATCTCCTTACGAATCCTTTCTGTAATTGTTCTTTTCCTAATGATCATCTGCACACTCAATTAGTTCCTTCATTGATTCAATCCCTTTCTTATGTTTTTCATACGATCTTTAGACAGATTACTTCTTCATCCCTAATATCTCTTTCTGCTTTTCCCAAATTCCAATTTACACAATTGCCTTCTTAATTAACTTTTTATCTTCATTTTCCAAACTTCGCTTTTCACCATTACATCTTTGATCTTTATAGATATTACCTCCCATTGATTATTTTCACCCTTTTCGTTCTTACTCACTACATACACATTCTCTCCCTTTTCAATTTCCAATTTTTCACAATGTTGTGAAATCATGTTTTTTAAGCTAGTTCCGCTTTGTTCGCAGGATAGATCACTTGATCTTCTCGTGTTTTCACAATTCCGGTGTGTGAACTCTTTCTTATTCGTTTTTCAGTGTTGTCCTGTGACTTCTTAATCCTTTTTCATGTTTTTCTATATTCCATGTGAATAATTAGCGGTGATTCGATATCACACTTTACTTAGTTTTCAAATATGTAGTGTTTCCCTACTTGTGATCATGTATCACCTTTCTTAGTGTAAATTGTGTTGTGTTTATCTCAATCTCTGTGTCCTACTAATGAGGATTACCTACTAATGAGGATTAGCTGCTGCTCTCTTCTCATGGTAAGTTCTATTCCTTTCTTTCACTAATCCTCTTTATCTTTGTTCTTTTTCTAATAATAATCATCTACACAACTCAATTAGCCCCTTTACTTATTCATTATCCTTTCTTTCTCATTTATTATTTCTTCATACGTTCTTTATATTCTATTACCTAATACATATATTCTTTGATATGAATTTTAGTCTACATGGTTAGGTATCCTTTATTATAGGATAATTTAGCTTTTTATGTATTGATTCTTAACGTTCTTTATATTCTTCAAAGCCTACTGATGAGATCCTGGGGACAGGATCGAAATACGTATCTAGGCATCCCAATTTTTAGTCTTCAATTAATAGGTGCTCAGCCTAGTCACTACTTGGAGTGGGCCTTCCTTTTAAATTCTAATTAATTTAATTTGGCCAATTCTTCTTCATATACACACTCACTGTTATGTAGTGCATGAGCAGTTAGCATATTAGTTTAGATTAGACTTGATCTTATATCCATCAGAGTGGATATTACTTACTGTTTCAATGCACTTCTGATACTTTGTGCAGTCTGAGGTTTACTTACTTAATTTTGATATCTCTGTTCATCTTTAATTGTGTAATCTGTTTATGACTTGTACATTAGCTTTTATATTAACATTAACATTACTACATTTACTCCTTCACAGAGTGTCCTTTAGCAGATAATTCTTACCCTTTTTGCAGAACCCATTCTACATAGATCCACACATTTATGTTTGCATGGATCACTCTCTTTTGTGTTCTTCTCATCTCATTTACACACCAGCCATTAGATTTGTGGGGTTGTCCGTCTGTAACTTAGAGAAGTGGGATTCAGGTGGATAATGATGATCCAAATTTCTTGTCCTTAATTGTGCTGGTACGATTACTGATATGATTACTGATATGGTAGTCATTAGAAGAACCTTGTCTGTGAGCATGTAGCTGGGAATATTGCTCTTCTGATCCCGTAGATCATGGGAGGGTTGAAAGCATACTTTCACCACAATACGAGGACATAATATGTTGATGTCTTGTCATCAGCACTTGTATTATCCTCACCCATGTAGGGTGAAAGGAGATCAAGATGTCCTAGATTTGTGTTTACTCCACTATATATATGTGTTTTATCATATATATATACCCTTGGGAGTAATCCTTTTTTACTTATAGCTTAGCTGTTGGTCATAATCTCACTCCATTGTAGCATGGTTAATAGAGAACTGACCACTGACTTTGTTTCTAGTTTTGTTTTTCATCTGTTACCCTATTAGGGATTGTTTTGCTTTTGTGTTTCTAGATTATGATAGATGGGATAATCTCACTTATCCTCTCTAGTGCACGGGAAAATGAGATTGGTTTCCACTTTCATTTCTGTTCTCGCACCGTCATGATGACTCACACTATCACTACATATATTCCCTATCTCTAGATAATATTCTACTGGAATATCTATCTTATATTTTTTTCCCATTTACCTATAGGCTATTACGCCTTTCTATGTGGTAGGCATATTCCCGGACAGCCTGGAATATCCCGAATCATTCCTTAAAATTTAATCGAATACAAGAATCTGTACTTTTTATAGCCACAAGATATGTAGTATCATCATGGAAGAGGCGACTTCTTAGCCTATCTCTTTATCTCCTTACGAATCCTTTCTGTATTTGTTCTTTTCCTAATGATCATCTGCACACTCAATTAGTTCCTTCATTGATTCAATCCCTTTCTTATGTTTTTCATACGATCTTTAGACAGATTACTTCTTCATCCCTAATATCTCTTTCTGCTTTTCCCAAATTCCAATTTACACAATTGCCTTCTTAATTAACTTTTTATCTTCATTTTCCAAACTTCGCTTTTCACCATTACATCTTTGATCTTTATAGATATTACCTCCCATTGATTATTTTCACCCTTTTCGTTCTTACTCACTACATACACATTCTCTCCTTTTCAATTTCCAATTTTTCACAATGTTGTGAAATCATGTTTTTTAAGCTAGTTCCGCTTTGTTCGCAGGATAGATCACTTGATCTTCTCGTGTTTTCACAATTCCGGTGTGTGAACTCTTTCTTATTCGTTTTTCAGTGTTGTCCTGTGACTTCTTAATCCTTTTTCATGTTTTTCTATATTCCATGTGAATAATTAGCGGTGATTCGATATCACACTTTACTTAGTTTTCAAATATGTAGTGTTTCCCTACTTGTGATCATGTATCACCTTTCTTAGTGTAAATTGTGTTGTGTTTATCTCAATCTCTGTGTCCTACTAATGAGGATTACCTACTAATGAGGATTAGCTGCTCTCTTCTCATGGTAAGTTCTATTCCTTTCTTTCACTAATCCTCTTTATCTTTGTTCTTTTTCTAATAATAATCATCTACACAACTCAATTAGCCCCTTTACTTATTCATTATCCTTTCTTTCTCATTTATTATTTCTTCATACGTTCTTTATATTCTATTACCTAATACATATATTCTTTGATATGAATTTTAGTCTACATGGTTAGGTATCCTTTATTATAGGATAATTTAGCTTTTTATGTATTGATTCTTAACGTTCTTTATATTCTTCAAAGCCTACTGATGAGATCCTGGGGACAGGATCGAAATACGTATCTAGGCATCCCAATTTTTAGTCTTCAATTAATAGGTGCTCAGCCTAGTCACTACTTGGAGTGGGCCTTCCTTTTAAATTCTAATTAATTTAATTTGGCCAATTCTTCTTCATATACACACTCACTGTTATGTAGTGCATGAGCAGTTAGCATATTAGTTTAGATTAGACTTGATCTTATATCCATCAGAGTGGATATTACTTACTGTTTCAATGCACTTCTGATACTTTGTGCAGTCTGAGGTTTACTTACTTAATTTTGATATCTCTGTTCATCTTTAATTGTGTAATCTGTTTATGACTTGTACATTAGCTTTTATATTAACATTAACATTACTACATTTACTCCTTCACAGAGTGTCCTTTAGCAGATAATTCTTACCCTTTTTGCAGAACCCATTCTACATAGATCCACACATTTATGTTTGCATGGATCACTCTCTTTTGTGTTCTTCTCATCTCATTTACACACCAGCCATTAGATTTGTGGGGTTGTCCGTCTGTAACTTAGAGAAGTGGGATTCAGGTGGATAATGATGATCCAAATTTCTTGTCCTTAATTGTGCTGGTACGATTACTGATATGATTACTGATATGGTAGTCATTAGAAGAACCTTGTCTGTGAGCATGTAGCTGGGAATATTGCTCTTCTGATCCCGTAGATCATGGGAGGGTTGAAAGCATACTTTCACCACAATACGAGGACATAATATGTTGATGTCTTGTCATCAGCACTTGTATTATCCTCACCCATGTAGGGTGAAAGGAGATCAAGATGTCCTAGATTTGTGTTTACTCCACTATATATATGTGTTTTATCATATATATATACCCTTGGGAGTAATCCTTTTTTACTTATAGCTTAGCTGTTGGTCATAATCTCACTCCATTGTAGCATGGTTAATAGAGAACTGACCACTGACTTTGTTTCTAGTTTTGTTTTTCATCTGTTACCCTATTAGGGATTGTTTTGCTTTTGTGTTTCTAGATTATGATAGATGGGATAATCTCACTTATCCTCTCTAGTGCACGGGAAAATGAGATTGGTTTCCACTTTCATTTCTGTTCTCGCACCGTCATGATGACTCACACTATCACTACATATATTCCCTATCTCTAGATAATATTCTACTGGAATATCTATCTTATATTTTTTTCCCATTTACCTATAGGCTATTACGCCTTTCTATGTGGTAGGCATATTCCCGGACAGCCTGGAATATCCCGAATCATTCCTTAAAATTTAAAAATTAAAAATTAAAATTAAAAATTAAAATATACCTTTATTACAGTTCACATAATCTGATTTGTTGATTGAGAAATGTATGACATCGTGTTTGAATTTGATCCACCGTTGTAATATTTCACCTAAAAGAAATCAATAATAACTACATTAGTAAACATCGCTAATTGAACATTTGATACACAAATTAGTTTGAAAGTTAGGAAGAGGTAAAATGACAGTACTTGCATGTAAATATAAACAATGATCAGGAAAGAATGAAAGAGGAGCACAACATAGAGATTATGAGTATGATGGAAAGATAGAGTTTTTTGTGACAGGAAATAGGTCTAGAACAAGTAGGACTTAGATGAATGAACGTCATACCTGGCGTAAACACAAGCAGGAGGACTCCGCGACTTCAGAAGGATGATGCAGCGCCTGAAAAAGGAGAGACACAGCGACAAGGCATAAAGTATTGAATAGATACACACCTGAGCAGCAATGGAAAAAACCACAACGTGCCGGACATCGGAAAATTCCATAGCAGATGATCTGAAATACACAAAAGGATTAAATTTAGTTATTAGCATATTTACTTACGGCAATGTTTATGATGACAGTAGGGATCTCCATTTCACAAATTAGACAGATGATGATTAGACTAGAATTTGAGTAATAGATTAGATAATATAAAACAGAAGAGATCATAGTAGATGTGCTTTCCAATGCACCTTCATATAGTAAGGGAAGAATAGATCATGATAAGAAGTTTAAAAATGAAGGAAGATATTAATAGTAACACAATAGAGATAGATTTGAACTCAATTAGCAAGAAAATTTACAAGAGAATCTAGTTAGAACCATAAGATAAAGTCATACAGTAGGAAAGAATCCTCAATCATTAAAAATGGAACAATGATTGAGAGAATAATATCAAAGTCTGTGGATAAGTCTTTAGGAAAATTAAAAATGAATTAGGAAACATAGCTAGAGATAGTAAGTAGCAGACAAGACTTAGGTATGTCAGTTATAGTCCGTCTGTTAATCACTCTTGGAGGGAATAAGTGGGAATATAATGTACATCCACAGACCAAATATACATCCCAAACAATGTAGGATGTCTTCAGGCTGCAAAGATATACTGGCCTGCAGCTTGAACTGTGGGACCTGCTGGTGAGCTGAACCACACTCGGGTGGCAACTCAGATTCCCCATGACTGTCTCATTGAGAGATAGGTGTTCGTCACCCAGCTAAAGGGGTGCCTTTTAGGTATCTCTGGCTAAACCGATGAACACAGGAATGCCAAATTTGGAGAGACCAAGCCCCTCACTGGCTTTGGAGTACAAGGTACATAGGGGAAATCTCAGCCCATAAAGGTGCATTCTCCTTTCATACTACTCTCTCCTATCTCTAATTTTTCACATTTTTTCGCCTTGAAGCTAGATGTGGTAGCACATCAAACTTCAGTATTCGTCACCTAGTCATAGATTGCCTGGCTAAACCGACGAATAAAAGGATGCCCATTGCGAAAAAACAGGCCCTCACTTACTTTAAGGTATAAAGTACATAGGGAAGTCTCGCCCAATGAGGAGCATTCTCACTTTACTTTTTTACTTTTTTACTCTCACTGTATTTCATTTTTCCACACTATCCTGTCTTATCTTTCTGCGATCTTGAAGTGAGAGGTCGGAGGACATCGGTCTGCTTCCAAGTAGTATGTAGTTGTGGTCTCCATATTGGATGCTCTCTCTATATCCATATGAGAGGAGCAACTGCGTTTACATGAGTAGTCTCAGTCACCCATGGTTATGACCACACTTAACAATATGTATATCTGGTGGAAAACGAAGAACCAAATATAAGGCAAGAATAAAACCCGTTTTCGCTTCAATATTAAAGATTGCTATAACAGCTTTTACGGCAGATAGAAATAGCAACAAACGACAGAATGAGCCTGTAGCCAGAACGTAACTGAAATGTGCTTGTAGACGACAAGGACCTGTACTGTGAGTGGGAGGACTTTGTAAGAGAGTGGCAGTAGTTGCGGTTTCGTGGATATCTCTTCACGAGAATGTAGTTAATATTTGCACAAAATGGTCATAGGTTGATTGTCGTCGGGACAAGACAGCTTGCAATGTAGAATGCAAGTTGTTGACCAACCCAAAAAAAGTTGATCTTACCTGAGTCGCTGGGGGTTGAACGGATAGTGCTCAGCTGATTACGAGGAGAGACCCCTGAAATAGTGCCTCCTTAGGTCAGAAAAAAGCTGATGAGAACAGCACAATCCACACGTTCTACGGCCTTGACTCGTGCCTGCACGTCAGCCTCCTATTTCACTAGGAAATAGGATAGGTGACCATTTGTCTTATCTAACTCAGTACGAAAATAGCAATATTAGCACATAGGTAAGAGAAGGTATGATATAATAGCTAGTAGAACAGATTATGAGGTAATAAGGATCGTACAAGCCCGCTAAGTCAACAAAAGTCCAAACTTAGAATGTAGAAGTACAGCCTGCATTTACCCAATGCAATAGCCCACCACTTACACATCAATAAAACACCATACACATAAAGAAAGCAACGGTAAAAAACCGGAACATATGAAACTGGAACAAGCAGTATAAAAACAAGGAATGGCCGAAGAATGGTCCAATTCATACTGGAAGTTCAAGAGGAACAGTTGTTTATGTAAAAAGTGTAGTGGTAAAAAGTGATATACAAGGTGCTTGGCAATACTCTACTCATCTATGGAAGGCAGCGTTGGACCAATGATGCAACCAATCCAGGAGGAAGGTCTCGCACATAGGAAGGACGTAGTGAGGAAAGGATACACCGAGGGAAGAAACAATCCACGAAGTGAAAGATGAAGCGTACACAACTAACAACTGAGTTGACAGAGGACAAGGTACGTGGGCATGGTTTTTCGGTATCTCAAGTTAGATTAGGAAAACAGGGAAAGATTCAAATTAAGTATAGGAAACGTAGGAATATCTCTCTAAAATTAAGTTTTCACTTTACTCTACTTCACTTTGATTATCGGGACGTTGAGTCCCCACTCAATTGATCTGCATTATTTCCAAATTCACAATTTAGGGGCCCACACATTAGGTTTTTCTCAATAAAAGGGCCATTAGGTCAATCTAAAACACCCCCGGTAGTTGCACAATAAAGCCTACTGATGAGACTCCTTGGACAGAGTCGAAATACGTATATAGGCGTCCACTGAGGTTTTTCCACTATCACAGATGTCGTCTACTCAAGGGCGGAATGCGTAAGCGGCACAAAATCGCCAAGAATGGAACTTAACGTTCAGCGGCATCACAAATCTTAACAATCTTTAGATTAATTAGTTAACTAGTAAATCACTTTTATGTCAAGGGTCATTCCACACAAACTATTGACCACTTAGGATACTGAAGAGAATACAAACTTGACCTGCATGAATGAAGAAGTTTTCGCACAACGCAATATAGTAATATAATGATTAATTTGCAAGTAATAAGTAACAAGACAAGTGTTTAGTTGTAAACATGAAAATTTTCTTTATTGATCGCAAAATATATACCTTTATTACAGTTCACATAATCTGATTTGTTGATTGAGAAATGTATGACATCGTGTTTGAATTTGATCCACCGTTGTAATATTTCACCTAAAAGAAATCAATAATAACTACATTAGTAAACATCGCTAATTGAACATTTGATACACAAATTAGTTTGAAAGTTAGGAAGAGGTAAAATGACAGTACTTGCATGTAAATATAAACAATGATCAGGAAAGAATGAAAGAGGAGCACAACATAGAGATTATGAGTATGATGGAAAGATAGAGTTTTTTGTGACAGGAAATAGGTCTAGAACAAGTAGGACTTAGATGAATGAACGTCATACCTGGCGTAAACACAAGCAGGAGGACTCCGCGACTTCAGAAGGATGATGCAGCGCCTGAAAAAGGAGAGACACAGCGACAAGGCATAAAGTATTGAATAGATACACACCTGAGCAGCAATGGAAAAAACCACAACGTGCCGGACATCGGAAAATTCCATAGCAGATGATCTGAAATACACAAAAGGATTAAATTTAGTTATTAGCATATTTACTTACGGCAATGTTTATGATGACAGTAGGGATCTCCATTTCACAAATTAGACAGATGATGATTAGACTAGAATTTGAGTAATAGATTAGATAATATAAAACAGAAGAGATCATAGTAGATGTGCTTTCCAATGCACCTTCATATAGTAAGGGAAGAATAGATCATGATAAGAAGTTTAAAAATGAAGGAAGATATTAATAGTAACACAATAGAGATAGATTTGAACTCAATTAGCAAGAAAAGTTACAAGAGAATCTAGTTAGAACCATAAGATAAAGTCATACAGTAGGAAAGAATCCTCAATCATTAAAAATGGAACAATGATTGAGAGAATAATATCAAAGTCTGTGGATAAGTCTTTAGGAAAATTAAAAATGAATTAGGAAACATAGCTAGAGATAGTAAGTAGCAGACAAGACTTAGGTATGTCAGTTATAGTCCGTCTGTTAATCACTCTTGGAGGGAATAAGTGGGAATATAATGTACATCCACAGACCAAATATACATCCCAAACAATGTAGGATGTCTTCAGGCTGCAAAGATATACTGGCCTGCAGCTTGAACTGTGGGACCTGCTGGTGAGCTGAACCACACTCGGGTGGCAACTCAGATTCCCCATGACTGTCTCATTGAGAGATAGGTGTTCGTCACCCAGCTAAAGGGGTGCCTTTTAGGTATCTCTGGCTAAACCGATGAACACAGGAATGCCAAATTTGGAGAGACCAAGCCCCTCACTGGCTTTGGAGTACAAGGTACATAGGGGAAATCTCAGCCCATAAAGGTGCATTCTCCTTTCATACTACTCTCTCCTATCTCTAATTTTTCACATTTTTTCGCCTTGAAGCTAGATGTGGTAGCACATCAAACTTCAGTATTCGTCACCTAGTCATAGATTGCCTGGCTAAACCGACGAATAAAAGGATGCCCATTGCGAAAAAACAGGCCCTCACTTACTTTAAGGTATAAAGTACATAGGGAAGTCTCGCCCAATGAGGAGCATTCTCACTTTACTTTTTTACTTTTTTACTCTCACTGTATTTCATTTTTCCACACTATCCTGTCTTATCTTTCTGCGATCTTGAAGTGAGAGGTCGGAGGACATCGGTCTGCTTCCAAGTAGTATGTAGTTGTGGTCTCCATATTGGATGCTCTCTCTATATCCATATGAGAGGAGCAACTGCGTTTACATGAGTAGTCTCAGTCACCCATGGTTATGACCACACTTAACAATATGTATATCTGGTGGAAAACGAAGAACCAAATATAAGGCAAGAATAAAACCCGTTTTCGCTTCAATATTAAAGATTGCTATAACAGCTTTTACGGCAGATAGAAATAGCAACAAACGACAGAATGAGCCTGTAGCCAGAACGTAACTGAAATGTGCTTGTAGACGACAAGGACCTGTACTGTGAGTGGGAGGACTTTGTAAGAGAGTGGCAGTAGTTGCGGTTTCGTGGATATCTCTTCACGAGAATGTAGTTAATATTTGCACAAAATGGTCATAGGTTGATTGTCGTCGGGACAAGACAGCTTGCAATGTAGAATGCAAGTTGTTGACCAACCCAAAAAAAGTTGATCTTACCTGAGTCGCTGGGGGTTGAACGGATAGTGCTCAGCTGATTACGAGGAGAGACCCCTGAAATAGTGCCTCCTTAGGTCAGAAAAAAGCTGATGAGAACAGCACAATCCACACGTTCTACGGCCTTGACTCGTGCCTGCACGTCAGCCTCCTATTTCACTAGGAAATAGGATAGGTGACCATTTGTCTTATCTAACTCAGTACGAAAATAGCAATATTAGCACATAGGTAAGAGAAGGTATGATATAATAGCTAGTAGAACAGATTATGAGGTAATAAGGATCGTACAAGCCCGCTAAGTCAACAAAAGTCCAAACTTAGAATGTAGAAGTACAGCCTGCATTTACCCAATGCAATAGCCCACCACTTACACATCAATAAAACACCATACACATAAAGAAAGCAACGGTAAAAAACCGGAACATATGAAACTGGAACAAGCAGTATAAAAACAAGGAATGGCCGAAGAATGGTCCAATTCATACTGGAAGTTCAAGAGGAACAGTTGTTTATGTAAAAAGTGTAGTGGTAAAAAGTGATATACAAGGTGCTTGGCAATACTCTACTCATCTATGGAAGGCAGCGTTGGACCAATGATGCAACCAATCCAGGAGGAAGGTCTCGCACATAGGAAGGACGTAGTGAGGAAAGGATACACCGAGGGAAGAAACAATCCACGAAGTGAAAGATGAAGCGTACACAACTAACAACTGAGTTGACAGAGGACAAGGTACGTGGGCATGGTTTTTCGGTATCTCAAGTTAGATTAGGAAAACAGGGAAAGATTCAAATTAAGTATAGGAAACGTAGGAATATCTCTCTAAAATTAAGTTTTCACTTTACTCTACTTCACTTTGATTATCGGGACGTTGAGTCCCCACTCAATTGATCTGCATTATTTCCAAATTCACAATTTAGGGGCCCACACATTAGGTTTTTCTCAATAAAAGGGCCATTAGGTCAATCTAAAACACCCCCGGTAGTTGCACAATAAAGCCTACTGATGAGACTCCTTGGACAGAGTCGAAATACGTATATAGGCGTCCACTGAGGTTTTTCCACTATCACAGATGTCGTCTACTCAAGGGCGGAATGCGTAAGCGGCACAAAATCGCCAAGAATGGAACTTAACGTTCAGCGGCATCACAAATCTTAACAATCTTTAGATTAATTAGTTAACTAGTAAATCACTTTTATGTCAAGGGTCATTCCACACAAACTATTGACCACTTAGGATACTGAAGAGAATACAAACTTGACCTGCATGAATGAAGAAGTTTTCGCACAACGCAATATAGTAATATAATGATTAATTTGCAAGTAATAAGTAACAAGACAAGTGTTTAGTTGTAAACATGAAAATTTTCTTTATTGATCGCAAAATATATACCTTTATTACAGTTCACATAATCTGATTTGTTGATTGAGAAATGTATGACATCGTGTTTGAATTTGATCCACCGTTGTAATATTTCACCTAAAAGAAATCAATAATAACTACATTAGTAAACATCGCTAATTGAACATTTGATACACAAATTAGTTTGAAAGTTAGGAAGAGGTAAAATGACAGTACTTGCATGTAAATATAAACAATGATCAGGAAAGAATGAAAGAGGAGCACAACATAGAGATTATGAGTATGATGGAAAGATAGAGTTTTTTGTGACAGGAAATAGGTCTAGAACAAGTAGGACTTAGATGAATGAACGTCATACCTGGCGTAAACACAAGCAGGAGGACTCCGCGACTTCAGAAGGATGATGCAGCGCCTGAAAAAGGAGAGACACAGCGACAAGGCATAAAGTATTGAATAGATACACACCTGAGCAGCAATGGAAAAAACCACAACGTGCCGGACATCGGAAAATTCCATAGCAGATGATCTGAAATACACAAAAGGATTAAATTTAGTTATTAGCATATTTACTTACGGCAATGTTTATGATGACAGTAGGGATCTCCATTTCACAAATTAGACAGATGATGATTAGACTAGAATTTGAGTAATAGATTAGATAATATAAAACAGAAGAGATCATAGTAGATGTGCTTTCCAATGCACCTTCATATAGTAAGGGAAGAATAGATCATGATAAGAAGTTTAAAAATGAAGGAAGATATTAATAGTAACACAATAGAGATAGATTTGAACTCAATTAGCAAGAAAAGTTACAAGAGAATCTAGTTAGAACCATAAGATAAAGTCATACAGTAGGAAAGAATCCTCAATCATTAAAAATGGAACAATGATTGAGAGAATAATATCAAAGTCTGTGGATAAGTCTTTAGGAAAATTAAAAATGAATTAGGAAACATAGCTAGAGATAGTAAGTAGCAGACAAGACTTAGGTATGTCAGTTATAGTCCGTCTGTTAATCACTCTTGGAGGGAATAAGTGGGAATATAATGTACATCCACAGACCAAATATACATCCCAAACAATGTAGGATGTCTTCAGGCTGCAAAGATATACTGGCCTGCAGCTTGAACTGTGGGACCTGCTGGTGAGCTGAACCACACTCGGGTGGCAACTCAGATTCCCCATGACTGTCTCATTGAGAGATAGGTGTTCGTCACCCAGCTAAAGGGGTGCCTTTTAGGTATCTCTGGCTAAACCGATGAACACAGGAATGCCAAATTTGGAGAGACCAAGCCCCTCACTGGCTTTGGAGTACAAGGTACATAGGGGAAATCTCAGCCCATAAAGGTGCATTCTCCTTTCATACTACTCTCTCCTATCTCTAATTTTTCACATTTTTTCGCCTTGAAGCTAGATGTGGTAGCACATCAAACTTCAGTATTCGTCACCTAGTCATAGATTGCCTGGCTAAACCGACGAATAAAAGGATGCCCATTGCGAAAAAACAGGCCCTCACTTACTTTAAGGTATAAAGTACATAGGGAAGTCTCGCCCAATGAGGAGCATTCTCACTTTACTTTTTTACTTTTTTACTCTCACTGTATTTCATTTTTCCACACTATCCTGTCTTATCTTTCTGCGATCTTGAAGTGAGAGGTCGGAGGACATCGGTCTGCTTCCAAGTAGTATGTAGTTGTGGTCTCCATATTGGATGCTCTCTCTATATCCATATGAGAGGAGCAACTGCGTTTACATGAGTAGTCTCAGTCACCCATGGTTATGACCACACTTAACAATATGTATATCTGGTGGAAAACGAAGAACCAAATATAAGGCAAGAATAAAACCCGTTTTCGCTTCAATATTAAAGATTGCTATAACAGCTTTTACGGCAGATAGAAATAGCAACAAACGACAGAATGAGCCTGTAGCCAGAACGTAACTGAAATGTGCTTGTAGACGACAAGGACCTGTACTGTGAGTGGGAGGACTTTGTAAGAGAGTGGCAGTAGTTGCGGTTTCGTGGATATCTCTTCACGAGAATGTAGTTAATATTTGCACAAAATGGTCATAGGTTGATTGTCGTCGGGACAAGACAGCTTGCAATGTAGAATGCAAGTTGTTGACCAACCCAAAAAAGTGGGAATATAATGCACATCCACAGACCAAATATACATCCCAAACATGAAGGATGTCTTCAGGCTGCAAAGTTACACTGGCCCGCAGCTTGAAGTGTGGGACCTGCTGGTGAGCTGAACCACACTCGGGTGGCAACTCAGATTCCCCATGACTGACTCATTGAGAGATAGGTGTTCGTCACCCAGCTAAAGGGGTACCGATGAACACAGGAATGCCAAACTTGGAGAGACCAAGCCCCTCACTGGTTTTGGAGTACAAGGTACATAGGGGAAATCTCAGCCCATAAAGGTGCATTCTCCTTTCATACTACTCTCCACTATCTCTAATTTTCACATTTATTTCGCCTTGAAGCTAGATGTGGTAGCACATCGAACTTCAGTATTCGTCACCTAGTCATAGATTGCCTGGCTAAACCGACGAATAAAAGGATGCCCATTGCGAACAAACAGGCCCTCACTTACTTTAAGGTATAAAGTACATAGGGAAGTCTCGCCCAATGAGGAGCATTCTTATTTTACCTTTTTACTTTCTACTCTCACTATATTTCATTCTTCCACACTATCCTATCTGATCTTTCTGCGATCTTGAAGTGAGAGGTCGGAGGACATCGGTCTGCTTCCAAGTAAAATGTAGTTTTGTTCTCCATATTGGATGCTCTCTCTATATCCATATGAGAGGGGTAACTGCGTTTACATGAGTAGTCTCAGTCACCCATGGTTACGACCACACTCAACAATATGTATACCTGGTGGAAAATGTAGAACCAGATATAAGGCAAGAATAGAACCCATGTTCACTTCAATATTAAAAAATTGCTAGAACAGCCTTTACGGCAGATAGAAATAGCAACAAAAGACAGAATGAGCCTATAGCCAGAACGTAACTGAAATGTGCTTGTAAACGACAAGGACCTGTACTGTGAGTGGGAGGACCTTGTAAGAGAGTGGCAGCAGTTGCGGTTCGTGGATATCTCCTCACGAGAATGTAGTTAACATTTTCACAAAATGGTCATAGGTTGATTGTCGTCGGGACAAGACAGCTTGCAATGTAGAATGCAAGTTGTTGACCAATCCAAAAAAAGTTGATCCTTATTTGAGTCGCTGGGGGTTGAACGGATAGTGCTCAGCTGATTACGAGGAGAGACCCCTGAAATAGTGCCTCCTTAGGTCAGAAAAAAGCTGATGAGAACAGCACAATCCACACGTTCTACGGCCTTGACTCGTGCCTGCACATCGGCCACCTATTTCACTAGGAAATAGGATAGGTTGACCATTTTGACCTATCTGAACTTACTACAAAATAATACAATACTTATTTATATAGAGAGGCAAAAGCCAAAAAACAGTTTAAATAACAACGAAATAAGAACACAAGCTATAAGAGGTAGAAAAACAGCTAGGACAACATAATAAATATCTACAATCATACAAACGTGTCAAATTAACTAAAGTTGGAACTTAGAAGGCATAATCACAAACCAGTATTGACTCAATGCAAGAGACCAACACTCAAACACCAGCCCAATACACCGTTCACATAAAGAAATAGACGGAAAAAACCGGAACATATGGAACAGGAACGGCAAGTATAAAAACAAGGAATGATTCCATAATGGGCCATAGTCACATTGGAGGTGCGGTGTTAAAGACGTAGTGAAATAAAGTGGGAATAGTCGTGAGAATACCTGCCTAACCTTATACCAAGAGTAAAAATGGTCAAGCGACACCAAGTCAAAATGCCACGGACAGCAGTGATGGAAGAATAATCCCCAGAGCACAAACAATCCACTAGGTAGGGTCGTACAATGGACACAACAAGGACTAACCGAGGAAAGGACACACTAAAAGAAAGGACAGATTTGAAGCCGAGAAAACAACCAAATGACACAGCGGGCAAAGGTACGTGAGAATGTTGGGTTTTCTGTTTAAGCCAGGAAAATAGAGATAGGTTCTAAGAAAGATTCATGTCAGTGATATGTAACGAAGGAATATTTTTTCTCTCAGATCAAACACTTTTTTGACTATCGGGATGCTGAATCCCCACTCAATGATCAATATAATTTCTAAATTCATAAGATAGGGGCCCACACATTAGTTCTCTCAAAGGGCCATTAGGCTAATCTAAACACCCCCGGTAGTTTGCACAAAAAAGCCTACTGATGAGACTCCTCGGACAGAGTCGAAATACGTATATAGGCGTCCACTTAGTTTTTCCCACAAACATAGATGCTGTTTTTCAAGGGCTGGCTGCCGATGCGGTAAATGTAGGCCAAGAAGTGAACTTGACGTTCAACGGCATCAAACATCACAAATCTTTAGAATAGCTCGTTTTCTTATAAATATGCCACAATTTCTTCAAGGGTCACTCCAATCTAGAATAATGGCCACTCAGGTGACTTATAACCATTGACACTTTACAAGCATTTAGTTAATAATTTGCACATAAATTTTGCTTCAATACACATACCGACACCGCATAATGGAAACACAGAGAAAGGATTTTGAAGGTTACGAACAATAAACAACACAACGATTATCAATATATAAGTATCTTTATTAAACTTTCTTATATTTACTTTTTACAACTCATATATTTGAATACATTTTTCTGTAATATGGTATGTGATGCACTCAGGGGATGAACAGATCCGTTTGGTTGTATTTGATCCTAAAAAGTTAAAAGCCAGTAAGCAGACAATTTGTTAATTGAATTTAGACAACACAAATTGAACATTTAGTAAACAAATAAATTTTGAGGTTAGGAGAAGGTGAAAAATGACATAAAGAAAACAATTATTAGGTAAACAAAACGAAATGTATGCACAACATAGGTAAAATGATCGCCGGTAGAAGTAATGATGCTCTAAATAGGAAGAAGGACTCAAACTCAAAGAGGAGCAAACGTCGTACTCACCATGGACACAGGCAGTGGGACTCCGTAGGCGGTTAGATGCTCTAAATGGGACCATGTAAAAGTTGGCGCAGCACCTGAAAGAAGGAAAAAGGAAAAGCACAGCCACAAGTCATACACAATTAAATGCATACGAACCTGAGCAATGGAAAAACCCATGACGTGCTGGGGAATGGAAAAACCCCAGAACAAATGAACCAATGTAGTGCATTAGGATCAAAGTTTTCTTTGTATTTATACACTTGTAGCAACATTTAAACTTGACAATAGTTAAACTCCATTTTGATATATTGAACAAATGACAGCTAGACTAGAATTTGAGTAATAGATTAGCCAGTACAAAACATTAAAGATTACACTATTAATACTTGATAAGGGATTTGCATACATTGAAGGAATAGAAGATCAGAATAGTAATTCAACAAATTAGGAAGATGGAAATATTAAACATAGCAAAACAATAGTAGGAAGAAAAGCTAGATGAAAAAATGAGATACATTTCATATAATTAAAAGTACACCATAGAATAGAATATCATGACAAGAATTCCAACATAGCAGTTATAAGTAAATATGAAGGGATTAATTATTTTCAGACATTTTTCAAATTAGTTTTCACAAGAATACCCAGTTAAATTGATTAAAATATATCTCAGTTAGGTGTAAAGAAACCTCAATCATTATAAATGGAGCAATGATTGAGAGAATAATATCAATATCTGTGGATAAGGCTATAGGAAAATTGAAATTAATTAGGAAACATAGCTAAAGATAGTAAGCAGCAGAGAAGATTTAGGTATGTCAGTTATAGTCCGTCTGTTAAACACTCTTGGAGGGAATAAGTGGGAATATAATGCACATCCACAGACCAAATATACATCCCAAACATGAAGGATGTCTTCAGGCTGCAAAGTTACACTGGCCCGCAGCTTGAAGTGTGGGACCTGCTGGTGAGCTGAACCACACTCGGGTGGCAACTCAGATTCCCCATGACTGACTCATTGAGAGATAGGTGTTCGTCACCCAGCTAAAGGGGTACCGATGAACACAGGAATGCCAAACTTGGAGAGACCAAGCCCCTCACTGGTTTTGGAGTACAAGGTACATAGGGGAAATCTCAGCCCATAAAGGTGCATTCTCCTTTCATACTACTCTCCACTATCTCTAATTTTTCACATTTATTTCGCCTTGAAGCTAGATGTGGTAGCACATCGAACTTCAGTATTCGTCACCTAGTCATAGATTGCCTGGCTAAACCGACGAATAAAAGGATGCCCATTGCGAACAAACAGGCCCTCACTTACTTTAAGGTATAAAGTACATAGGGAAGTCTCGCCCAATGAGGAGCATTCTTATTTTACCTTTTTACTTTCTACTCTCACTATATTTCATTCTTCCACACTATCCTATCTGATCTTTCTGCGATCTTGAAGTGAGAGGTCGGAGGACATCGGTCTGCTTCCAAGTAAAATGTAGTTTTGTTCTCCATATTGGATGCTCTCTCTATATCCATATGAGAGGGGTAACTGCGTTTACATGAGTAGTCTCAGTCACCCATGGTTACGACCACACTCAACAATATGTATACCTGGTGGAAAATGTAGAACCAGATATAAGGCAAGAATAGAACCCATGTTCACTTCAATATTAAAAAATTGCTAGAACAGCCTTTACGGCAGATAGAAATAGCAACAAAAGACAGAATGAGCCTATAGCCAGAACGTAACTGAAATGTGCTTGTAAACGACAAGGACCTGTACTGTGAGTGGGAGGACCTTGTAAGAGAGTGGCAGCAGTTGCGGTTCGTGGATATCTCCTCACGAGAATGTAGTTAACATTTTCACAAAATGGTCATAGGTTGATTGTCGTCGGGACAAGACAGCTTGCAATGTAGAATGCAAGTTGTTGACCAATCCAAAAAAAAGTTGATCCTTATTTGAGTCGCTGGGGGTTGAACGGATAGTGCTCAGCTGATTACGAGGAGAGACCCCTGAAATAGTGCCTCCTTAGGTCAGAAAAAAGCTGATGAGAACAGCACAATCCACACGTTCTACGGCCTTGACTCGTGCCTGCACATCGGCCACCTATTTCACTAGGAAATAGGATAGGTTGACCATTTTGACCTATCTGAACTTACTACAAAATAATACAATACTTATTTATATAGAGAGGCAAAAGCCAAAAAACAGTTTAAATAACAACGAAATAAGAACACAAGCTATAAGAGGTAGAAAAACAGCTAGGACAACATAATAAATATCTACAATCATACAAACGTGTCAAATTAACTAAAGTTGGAACTTAGAAGGCATAATCACAAACCAGTATTGACTCAATGCAAGAGACCAACACTCAAACACCAGCCCAATACACCGTTCACATAAAGAAATAGACGGAAAAAACCGGAACATATGGAACAGGAACGGCAAGTATAAAAACAAGGAATGATTCCATAATGGGCCATAGTCACATTGGAGGTGCGGTGTTAAAGACGTAGTGAAATAAAGTGGGAATAGTCGTGAGAATACCTGCCTAACCTTATACCAAGAGTAAAAATGGTCAAGCGACACCAAGTCAAAATGCCACGGACAGCAGTGATGGAAGAATAATCCCCAGAGCACAAACAATCCACTAGGTAGGGTCGTACAATGGACACAACAAGGACTAACCGAGGAAAGGACACACTAAAAGAAAGGACAGATTTGAAGCCGAGAAAACAACCAAATGACACAGCGGGCAAAGGTACGTGAGAATGTTGGGTTTTCTGTTTAAGCCAGGAAAATAGAGATAGGTTCTAAGAAAGATTCATGTCAGTGATATGTAACGAAGGAATATTTTTTCTCTCAGATCAAACACTTTTTTGACTATCGGGATGCTGAATCCCCACTCAATGATCAATATAATTTCTAAATTCATAAGATAGGGGCCCACACATTAGTTCTCTCAAAGGGCCATTAGGCTAATCTAAACACCCCCGGTAGTTTGCACAAAAAAGCCTACTGATGAGACTCCTCGGACAGAGTCGAAATACGTATATAGGCGTCCACTTAGTTTTTCCCACAAACATAGATGCTGTTTTTCAAGGGCTGGTTGCCGATGCGGTAAATGTAGGCCAAGAAGTGAACTTGACGTTCAACGGCATCAAACATCACAAATCTTTAGAATAGCTCGTTTTCTTATAAATATGCCACAATTTCTTCAAGGGTCACTCCAATCTAGAATAATGGCCACTCAGGTGACTTATAACCATTGACACTTTACAAGCATTTAGTTAATAATTTGCACATAAATTTTGCTTCAATACACATACCGACACCGCATAATGGAAACACAGAGAAAGGATTTTGAAGGTTACGAACAATAAACAACACAACGATTATCAATATATAAGTATCTTTATTAAACTTTCTTATATTTACTTTTTACAACTCATATATTTGAATACATTTTTCTGTAATATGGTATGTGATGCACTCAGGGGATGAACAGATCCGTTTGGTTGTATTTGATCCTAAAAAGTTAAAAGCCATTAAGCAGACAATTTGTTAATTGAATTTAGACAACACAAATTGAACATTTAGTAAACAAATAAATTTTGAGGTTAGGAGAAGGTGAAAAATGACATAAAGAAAACAATTATTAGGTAAACAAAACGAAATGTATGCACAACATAGGTAAAATGATCGCCGGTAGAAGTAATGATGCTCTAAATAGGAAGAAGGACTCAAACTCAAAGAGGAGCAAACGTCGTACTCACCATGGACACAGGCAGTGGGACTCCGTAGGCGGTTAGATGCTCTAAATGGGACCATGTAAAAGTTGGCGCAGCACCTGAAAGAAGGAAAAAGGAAAAGCACAGCCACAAGTCATACACAATTAAATGCATACGAACCTGAGCAATGGAAAAACCCATGACGTGCTGGGGAATGGAAAAACCCCAGAACAAATGAACCAATGTAGTGCATTAGGATCAAAGTTTTCTTTGTATTTATACACTTGTAGCAACATTTAAACTTGACAATAGTTAAACTCCATTTTGATATATTGAACAAATGACAGCTAGACTAGAATTTGAGTAATAGATTAGCCAGTACAAAACATTAAAGATTACACTATTAATACTTGATAAGGGATTTGCATACATTGAAGGAATAGAAGATCAGAATAGTAATTCAACAAATTAGGAAGATGGAAATATTAAACATAGCAAAACAATAGTAGGAAGAAAAGCTAGATGAAAAAATGAGATACATTTCATATAATTAAAAGTACACCATAGAATAGAATATCATGACAAGAATTCCAACATAGCAGTTATAAGTAAATATGAAGGGATTAATTATTTTCAGACATTTTTCAAATTAGTTTTCACAAGAATACCCAGTTAAATTGATTAAAATATATCTCAGTTAGGTGTAAAGAAACCTCAATCATTATAAATGGAGCAATGATTGAGAGAATAATATCAATATCTGTGGATAAGGCTATAGGAAAATTGAAATTAATTAGGAAACATAGCTAAAGATAGTAAGCAGCAGAGAAGATTTAGGTATGTCAGTTATAGTCCGTCTGTTAAACACTCTTGGAGGGAATAAGTGGGAATATAATGCACATCCACAGACCAAATATACATCCCAAACATGAAGGATGTCTTCAGGCTGCAAAGTTACACTGGCCCGCAGCTTGAAGTGTGGGACCTGCTGGTGAGCTGAACCACACTCGGGTGGCAACTCAGATTCCCCATGACTGACTCATTGAGAGATAGGTGTTCGTCACCCAGCTAAAGGGGTACCGATGAACACAGGAATGCCAAACTTGGAGAGACCAAGCCCCTCACTGGTTTTGGAGTACAAGGTACATAGGGGAAATCTCAGCCCATAAAGGTGCATTCTCCTTTCATACTACTCTCCACTATCTCTAATTTTTCACATTTATTTCGCCTTGAAGCTAGATGTGGTAGCACATCGAACTTCAGTATTCGTCACCTAGTCATAGATTGCCTGGCTAAACCGACGAATAAAAGGATGCCCATTGCGAACAAACAGGCCCTCACTTACTTTAAGGTATAAAGTACATAGGGAAGTCTCGCCCAATGAGGAGCATTCTTATTTTACCTTTTTACTTTCTACTCTCACTATATTTCATTCTTCCACACTATCCTATCTGATCTTTCTGCGATCTTGAAGTGAGAGGTCGGAGGACATCGGTCTGCTTCCAAGTAAAATGTAGTTTTGTTCTCCATATTGGATGCTCTCTCTATATCCATATGAGAGGGGTAACTGCGTTTACATGAGTAGTCTCAGTCACCCATGGTTACGACCACACTCAACAATATGTATACCTGGTGGAAAATGTAGAACCAGATATAAGGCAAGAATAGAACCCATGTTCACTTCAATATTAAAAATTGCTAGAACAGCCTTTACGGCAGATAGAAATAGCAACAAAAGACAGAATGAGCCTATAGCCAGAACGTAACTGAAATGTGCTTGTAAACGACAAGGACCTGTACTGTGAGTGGGAGGACCTTGTAAGAGAGTGGCAGCAGTTGCGGTTCGTGGATATCTCCTCACGAGAATGTAGTTAACATTTTCACAAAATGGTCATAGGTTGATTGTCGTCGGGACAAGACAGCTTGCAATGTAGAATGCAAGTTGTTGACCAATCCAAAAAAAAAAAAAAAAAAAAAAAAAAAAAAAAAAAAAAAAGTTTACCTGAGTCGCTGGGGGTTGAACGGATAGTGCTCAGCTGATTACGAGGAGAGACCCCTGAAATAGTGCCTCCTTAGGTCAGAAAAAAGCTGATGAGAACAGCACAATCCACACGTTCTACGGCCTTGACTCGTGCCTGCACGTCAGCCTCCTATTTCACTAGGAAATAGGATAGGTGACCATTTGTCTTATCTAACTCAGTACGAAAATAGCAATATTAGCACATAGGTAAGAGAAGGTATGATATAATAGCTAGTAGAACAGATTATGAGGTAATAAGGATCGTACAAGTCCGCTAAGTCAACAAAAGTCCTAAACGTAGAATGTAGAAGTACAGCCTGCATTTACCCAATGCAATAGCCCACCACTTACACATCAATAAAACACCATACACATAAAGAAAGCAACGGTAAAAAACCGGAACATATGAAACTGGAACAAGCAGTATAAAAACAAGGAATGGCCGAAGAATGGTCCAATTCATACTGGAAGTTCAAGAGGAACAGTTGTTTATGTAAAAAGTGTAGTGGTAATAAGTGATATACAAGGTGCTTGGCAATACTCTACTCATCTATGGAAGGCAGCGTTGGACCAATGATGCAACCAATCCAGGAGGAAGGTCTCGCACATAGGAAGGACGTATTGAGGAAAGGATACACCGAGGGAAGAAACAATCCACGAAGCGAAAGATGAAGCGTACACAACTAACAACTGAGTTGACAGAGGACAAGGTACGTGGGCATGGTTTTTTCGGTATCTCAAGTTAGATTAGGAAAACAGGGAAAGATTCAAATTAAGTATAGGAAACGTAGGAATATCTCTCTAAAATGAAGTTTTCACTTTACTCTACTTTACTTTGATTATCGGGACGTTGAGTCCCCACTCAATTGATCTGTATTATTTCCAAATTTACAAGTTAGGGGCCCACACATTAGGTTCTTCTTATAAAAAGGGCCATTAGGTCAATCTAAAACACCCCCGGTAGTTGCACAATAAAGCCTACTGATGAGACTCCTTGGACAGAGTCGAAATACGTATATAGGCGTCCACTCTAAGTTTTCCACAAGTAGATGTTGTATTCAAGGGCAAAGCTGCACAGGCGGCATATATAAGCCAAGAAGATAACTTCACGTTCAACAACATCAACAAATCACTATAATCTTTAGAATAGTTCTTTCTGATAAATACACCACCTTTCTTTCAAGGGTCACTACAATCAAAACAAATGACCATTTAGGAGACTTATGATAATTAACATTTGACTATCATTAATGTAGAAACGCGCACAAGAAGTGTTTGCTCAAATTGCACACGCAACATAGTAATATAAGGATTAATTTGCAAGTAATAAGTAACAAGACAAGTGTTTAGTTGTAAACATGAAAATTTCTTTATTGATCGCAAAATATATACCTTTATTACAGTTCACATAATCTGATTTGTTGATTGAGAAATGTATGCCATCGTGTTTGAATTTGATCCACCGTTGTAATAATTCACCTAAAAGAAATCAATAATAACTACATTAGTAAACATCGCTAATTGAGCATTTGATACACAAATTAGTTTGAAAGTTAGGAAGAGGTAAAATGACAGTACTTGCATGTAAATATAAACAATGATCAGGAAAAGAATGAAAGACGAGCACAACATAGAGATTATGAGTATGATGGAAAGATAGAGTTTTTTGTGACAGGAAATAGGTCTAGAACAAGTAGGACTTAGATGAATTAACGTCATACCTGGCGTAAACACAAGCAGGAGGACTCCGCGATTTCAGAAGGATGATGCAGCGCCTGAAAAAGGAGAGACACAGCGACAAGGCATAAAGTATTGAATAGATACACACCTGATCAGCAATGGAAAAAACCACAACGTGCCGGACATCGGAAAATTCCATAGCAGATGATCTGAAATACACAAAAGGATTAAATTTAGTTATTAGCATATTTACTTACAGGCAATGTTTATGATGACAGCAGGGATCTCCATTTCACAAATTAGACAGATGATGATTAGACTAGAATTTGAGTAATAGATTAGATAATATAAAACAGAAAAGATCATAAGAAATGTGCTTTCCAATGCACCTTCATATATTAAGGGAAGAATAGTTCATGATAAGAAGTTTTTAAAAATGAAGGAAGATATTAATAGGAACACAATAGAGATAGATTTAAATTCAATTAGTAAGAAAAGTTACAAGAGAATCTAGTTAGAACCACAAGATAAATTCATACAGTAGGAAAGAAATCCTCAATCATTAAAAATGGAGCAATGATTGAGAGAATAATATCAATGTCTGTGGATAAGGCTATAGGAAAATTGAAAATTAATTAGGAAACACAGCTAGAGATAGTAAGTAGCAGAAAAGATTTAGGTATGTCAGTTATAGTCCGTCTGTTAAACACTTTTGGAGGGAATAAGTGGGAATATAATGTACATCCACAGACCAAATATACATCCCAAACAATGTAGGATGTCTTCAGGCTGCAAAGATATACTGGCCTGCAGCTTGAACTGTGGGACCTGCTGGTGAGCTGAACCACACTCGGGTGGCAACTCAGATTCCCCATGACTTTCTCATTGAGAGATAGGTGTTCGTCACCCAGCTAAAGGGGTGCCTTTTAGGTATTTCTGGCTGAACCGATGAACACAGGAATGCCAAATTTGGAGAGACCAAGCCCCTCACTGGCTTTGGAGTACAAGGCACATAGGGGAAATCTCAGCCCATAAAGGTGCATTCTCCTTTCATACTACTCTCTCCTATCTCTAATTTTCACATTTATTTCGCCTTGAAGCTAGATGTGATAGCACATCGAACTTCAGTATTCGTCACCTAGTCATAGATTGCCTGGCTAAACCGACGAATAAAAGGATGCCCATTGCGAAAAAACAGGCCCTCACTTACTTTAAGGTATAAAGTACATAGGGAAGTCTCGCCCAATGAGGAGCATTCTCACTTTACTTTTTTACCTTTTTACTCTCACTGTATTTCATTTTTCCACACTATCCTGTCTTATCTTTCTGCGATCTTGAAGTGAGAGGTCGGAGGACATCGGTCTGCTTCCAAGTAGTATGTAGTTGTGGTCTCCATATTGGATGCTCTCTCTATATCCATATGAGAGGAGCAACTGCGTTTACATGAGTAGTCTCAGTTACCCATGGTTATGACCACACTTAACAATATGTATATCTGGTGGAAAACGAAGAACCAGATATAAGGCAAGAATAAAACCCGTTTTCGCTTCAACTATTAAAGATTGCTATAACAGCTTTTACGGCAGATAGAAATAGCAACAAACGACAGAATGAGCCTGTAGCCAGAACGTAACTGAAATGTGCTTGTAGACGACAAGGACCTGTACTGTGAGTGGGAGGACTTTGTAAGAGAGTGGCAGCAGTTGCGGTTCGTGGATATCTCTTCACGAGAATGTAGTTAATATTTGCACAAAATGGTCATAGGTTGATTGTTGTCGGGACAAGACAGCTTGCAATGTAGAATGCAAGTTGTTGACCAACCCAAAAAAAAGTTGATCTTACCTGAGTCGCTGGGGGTTGAACGGATAGTGCTCAGCTGATTACGAGGAGAGACCCCTGAAATAGTGCCTCCTTAGGTCAGAAAAAAGCTGATGAGAACAGCACAATCCACACGTTCTACGGCCTTGACTCGTGCCTGCACGTCAGCCTCCTATTTCACTAGGAAATAGGATAGGTGACCATTTGTCTTATCTAACTCAGTACGAAAATAGCAATATTAGCACATAGGTAAGAGAAGGTATGATATAATAGCTAGTAGAACAGATTATGAGGTAATAAGGATCGTACAAGTCCGCTAAGTCAACAAAAGTCTAAACGTAGAATGTAGAAGTACAGCCTGCATTTACCCAATGCAATAGCCCACCACTTACACATCAATAAAACACCATACACATAAAGAAAGCAACGGTAAAAAACCGGAACATATGAAACTGGAACAAGCAGTATAAAAACAAGGAATGGCCGAAGAATGGTCCAATTCATACTGGAAGTTCAAGAGGAACAGTTGTTTATGTAAAAAGTGTAGTGGTAAAAGTGATATACAAGGTGCTTGGCAATACTCTACTCATCTATGGAAGGCAGCGTTGGACCAATGATGCAACCAATCCAGGAGGAAGGTCTCGCACATAGGAAGGACGTATTGAGGAAAGGATACACCGAGGGAAGAAACAATCCACGAAGCGAAAGATGAAGCGTACACAACTAACAACTGAGTTGACAGAGGACAAGGTACGTGGGCATGGTTTTTCGGTATCTCAAGTTAGATTAGGAAAACAGGGAAAGATTCAAATTAAGTATAGGAAACGTAGGAATATCTCTCTAAAATTAAGTTTTCACTTTACTCTACTTCACTTTGATTATCGGGACGTTGAGTCCCCACTCAATTGATCTGCATTATTTCCAAATTCACAAGTTAGGGGCCCACACATTAGGTTTTTTCTCAATAAAAGGGCCATTAGGTCAATCTAAAACACCCCCGGTAGTTGCACAATAAAGCCTACTGATGAGACTCCTTGGACAGAGTCGAAATACGTATATAGGCGTCCACTGAGGTTTTTCCACTATCACAGATGTCGTCTACTCAAGGGCGGAATGCGTAAGCGGCACAAAATCGCCAAGAATGGAACTTAACGTTCAGCGGCATCACAAATCTTAACAATCTTTAGATTAATTAGTTAACTAGTAAAGTACTTTTATGTCAAGGGTCATTCCGCACAAACTATTGACCACTTAGGATACTGAAGAGAATACAAACTTGACCTGTATGAATGAAGAAGTTTTCGCACAACGCAACATAGTAATATAAGGATTAATTTGCAAGTAATAAGTAACAAGACAAGTGTTTAGTTGTAAACATGAAAATTTCTTTATTGATCGCAAAATATATACCTTTATTACAGTTCACATAATCTGATTTGTTGATTGAGAAATGTATGCCATCGTGTTTGAATTTGATCCACCGTTGTAATAATTCACCTAAAAGAAATCAATAATAACTACATTAGTAAACATCGCTAATTGAGCATTTGATACACAAATTAGTTTGAAAGTTAGGAAGAGGTAAAATGACAGTACTTGCATGTAAATATAAACAATGATCAGGAAAAGAATGAAAGACGAGCACAACATAGAGATTATGAGTATGATGGAAAGATAGAGTTTTTTGTGACAGGAAATAGGTCTAGAACAAGTAGGACTTAGATGAATTAACGTCATACCTGGCGTAAACACAAGCAGGAGGACTCCGCGATTTCAGAAGGATGATGCAGCGCCTGAAAAAGGAGAGACACAGCGACAAGGCATAAAGTATTGAATAGATACACACCTGATCAGCAATGGAAAAAACCACAACGTGCCGGACATCGGAAAATTCCATAGCAGATGATCTGAAATACACAAAAGGATTAAATTTAGTTATTAGCATTTTTACTTACAGCAATGTTTATGATGACAGCAGGGATCTCCATTTCACAAATTAGACAGATGATGATTAGACTAGAATTTGAGTAATAGATTAGATAATATAAAACAGAAAAGATCATAAGAAATGTGCTTTCCAATGCACCTTCATATATTAAGGGAAGAATAGTTCATGATAAGAAGTTTTTAAAAATGAAGGAAGATATTAATAGGAACACAATAGAGATAGATTTAAATTCAATTAGTAAGAAAAGTTACAAGAGAATCTAGTTAGAACCACAAGATAAATTCATACAGTAGGAAAGAAACCTCAATCATTAAAAAGGGAGCAATGATTGAGAGAATAATATCAATGTCTGTGGATAAGGCTATAGGAAAATTGAAAATTAATTAGGAAACACAGCTAGAGATAGTAAGTAGCAGAAAAGATTTAGGTATGTCAGTTATAGTCCGTCTGTTAAACACTCTTGGAGGGAATAAGTGGGAATATAATGTACATCCACAGACCAAATATACATCCCAAACAATGTAGGATGTCTTCAGGCTGCAAAGATATACTGGCCTGCAGCTTGAACTGTGGGACCTGCTGGTGAGCTGAACCACACTCGGGTGGCAACTCAGATTCCCCATGACTTTCTCATTGAGAGATAGGTGTTCGTCACCCAGCTAAAGGGGTGCCTTTTAGGTATTTCTGGCTGAACCGATGAACACAGGAATGCCAAATTTGGAGAGACCAAGCCCCTCACTGGCTTTGGAGTACAAGGCACATAGGGGAAATCTCAGCCCATAAAGGTGCATTCTCCTTTCATACTACTCTCTCCTATCTCTAATTTTCACATTTATTTCGCCTTGAAGCTAGATGTGATAGCACATCGAACTTCAGTATTCGTCACCTAGTCATAGATTGCCTGGCTAAACCGACGAATAAAAGGATGCCCATTGCGAAAAAACAGGCCCTCACTTACTTTAAGGTATAAAGTACATAGGGAAGTCTCGCCCAATGAGGAGCATTCTCACTTTACTTTTTTACCTTTTTACTCTCACTGTATTTCATTTTTCCACACTATCCTGTCTTATCTTTCTGCGATCTTGAAGTGAGAGGTCGGAGGACATCGGTCTGCTTCCAAGTAGTATGTAGTTGTGGTCTCCATATTGGATGCTCTTTCTATATCCATATGAGAGGAGCAACTGCGTTTACATGAGTAGTCTCAGTTACCCATGGTTATGACCACACTTAACAATATGTATATCTGGTGGAAAACGAAGAACCAGATATAAGGCAAGAATAAAACCCGTTTTCGCTTCAACATTAAAGATTGCTATAACAGCTTTTACGGCAGATAGAAATAGCAACAAACGACAGAATGAGCCTGTAGCCAGAACGTAACTGAAATGTGCTTGTAGACGACAAGGACCTGTACTGTGAGTGGGAGGACTTTGTAAGAGAGTGGCAGCAGTTGCGGTTCGTGGATATCTCTTCACGAGAATGTAGTTAATATTTGCACAAAATGGTCATAGGTTGATTGTTGTCGGGACAAGACAGCTTGCAATGTAGAATGCAAGTTGTTGACCAACCCAAAAAAAAGTTGATCTTACCTGAGTCGCTGGGGGTTGAACGGATAGTGCTCAGCTGATTACGAGGAGAGACCCCTGAAATAGTGCCTCCTTAGGTCAGAAAAAAGCTGATGAGAACAGCACAATCCACACGTTCTACGGCCTTGACTCGTGCCTGCACGTCAGCCTCCTATTTCACTAGGAAATAGGATAGGTGACCATTTGTCTTATCTAACTCAGTACGAAAATAGCAATATTAGCACATAGGTAAGAGAAGGTATGATATAATAGCTAGTAGAACAGATTATGAGGTAATAAGGATCGTACAAGTCCGCTAAGTCAACAAAAGTCTAAACGTAGAATGTAGAAGTACAGCCTGCATTTACCCAATGCAATAGCCCACCACTTACACATCAATAAAACACCATACACATAAAGAAAGCAACGGTAAAAAACCGGAACATATGAAACTGGAACAAGCAGTATAAAAACAAGGAATGGCCGAAGAATGGTCCAATTCATACTGGAAGTTCAAGAGGAACAGTTGTTTATGTAAAAAGTGTAGTGGTAAAAAGTGATATACAAGGTGCTTGGCAATACTCTACTCATCTATGGAAGGCAGCGTTGGACCAATGATGCAACCAATCCAGGAGGAAGGTCTCGCACATAGGAAGGACGTATTGAGGAAAGGATACACCGAGGGA
This sequence comes from Hermetia illucens, assembly GCF_905115235.1. Lineage (NCBI taxonomy): Eukaryota > Metazoa > Arthropoda > Insecta > Diptera > Stratiomyidae > Hermetia > Hermetia illucens. Next base: position 18,647 of record NW_024037042.1, on the reverse strand, counting down.
AGAAACAATCCACGAAGCGAAAGATGAAGCGTACACAACTAACAACTGAGTTGACAGAGGACAAGGTACGTGGGCATGGTTTTTCGGTATCTCAAGTTAGATTAGGAAAACAGGGAAAGATTCAAATTAAGTATAGGAAACGTAGGAATATCTCTCTAAAATTAAGTTTTCACTTTACTCTACTTCACTTTGATTATCGGGACGTTGAGTCCCCACTCAATTGATCTGCATTATTTCCAAATTCACAAGTTAGGGGCCCACACATTAGGTTTTTTCTCAATAAAAGGGCCATTAGGTCAATCTAAAACACCCCCGGTAGTTGCACAATAAAGCCTACTGATGAGACTCCTTGGACAGAGTCGAAATACGTATATAGGCGTCCACTGAGGTTTTTCCACTATCACAGATGTCGTCTACTCAAGGGCGGAATGCGTAAGCGGCACAAAATCGCCAAGAATGGAACTTAACGTTCAGCGGCATCACAAATCTTAACAATCTTTAGATTAATTAGTTAACTAGTAAAGTACTTTTATGTCAAGGGTCATTCCGCACAAACTATTGACCACTTAGGATACTGAAGAGAATACAAACTTGACCTGTATGAATGAAGAAGTTTTCGCACAACGCAACATAGTAATATAAGGATTAATTTGCAAGTAATAAGTAACAAGACAAGTGTTTAGTTGTAAACATGAAAATTTCTTTATTGATCGCAAAATATATACCTTTATTACAGTTCACATAATCTGATTTGTTGATTGAGAAATGTATGCCATCGTGTTTGAATTTGATCCACCGTTGTAATAATTCACCTAAAAGAAATCAATAATAACTACATTAGTAAACATCGCTAATTGAGCATTTGATACACAAATTAGTTTGAAAGTTAGGAAGAGGTAAAATGACAGTACTTGCATGTAAATATAAACAATGATCAGGAAAAGAATGAAAGACGAGCACAACATAGAGATTATGAGTATGATGGAAAGATAGAGTTTTTTGTGACAGGAAATAGGTCTAGAACAAGTAGGACTTAGATGAATTAACGTCATACCTGGCGTAAACACAAGCAGGAGGACTCCGCGATTTCAGAAGGATGATGCAGCGCCTGAAAAAGGAGAGACACAGCGACAAGGCATAAAGTATTGAATAGATACACACCTGATCAGCAATGGAAAAAACCACAACGTGCCGGACATCGGAAAATTCCATAGCAGATGATCTGAAATACACAAAAGGATTAAATTTAGTTATTAGCATTTTTACTTACAGCAATGTTTATGATGACAGCAGGGATCTCCATTTCACAAATTAGACAGATGATGATTAGACTAGAATTTGAGTAATAGATTAGATAATATAAAACAGAAAAGATCATAAGAAATGTGCTTTCCAATGCACCTTCATATATTAAGGGAAGAATAGTTCATGATAAGAAGTTTTTAAAAAATGAAGGAAGATATTAATAGGAACACAATAGAGATAGATTTAAATTCAATTAGTAAGAAAAGTTACAAGAGAATCTAGTTAGAACCACAAGATAAATTCATACAGTAGGAAAGAAACCTCAATCATTAAAAAGGGAGCAATGATTGAGAGAATAATATCAATGTCTGTGGATAAGGCTATAGGAAAATTGAAATTAATTAGGAAACACAGCTAGAGATAGTAAGTAGCAGAAAAGATTTAGGTATGTCAGTTATAGTCCGTCTGTTAAACACTTTTGGAGGGAATAAGTGGGAATATAATGTACATCCACAGACCAAATATACATCCCAAACAATGTAGGATGTCTTCAGGCTGCAAAGATATACTGGCCTGCAGCTTGAACTGTGGGACCTGCTGGTGAGCTGAACCACACTCGGGTGGCAACTCAGATTCCCCATGACTTTCTCATTGAGAGATAGGTGTTCGTCACCCAGCTAAAGGGGTGCCTTTTAGGTATTTCTGGCTGAACCGATGAACACAGGAATGCCAAATTTGGAGAGACCAAGCCCCTCACTGGCTTTGGAGTACAAGGCACATAGGGGAAATCTCAGCCCATAAAGGTGCATTCTCCTTTCATACTACTCTCTCCTATCTCTAATTTTCACATTTATTTCGCCTTGAAGCTAGATGTGATAGCACATAGAACTTCAGTATTCGTCACCTAGTCATAGATTGCCTGGCTAAACCGACGAATAAAAGGATGCCCATTGCGAAAAAACAGGCCCTCACTTACTTTAAGGTATAAAGTACATAGGGAAGTCTCGCCCAATGAGGAGCATTCTCACTTTACTTTTTTACCTTTTTACTCTCACTGTATTTCATTTTTCCACACTATCCTGTCTTATCTTTCTGCGATCTTGAAGTGAGAGGTCGGAGGACATCGGTCTGCTTCCAAGTAGTATGTAGTTGTGGTCTCCATATTGGATGCTCTTTCTATATCCATATGAGAGGAGCAACTGCGTTTACATGAGTAGTCTCAGTTACCCATGGTTATGACCACACTTAACAATATGTATATCTGGTGGAAAACGAAGAACCAGATATAAGGCAAGAATAAAACCCGTTTTCGCTTCAACATTAAAGATTGCTATAACAGCTTTTACGGCAGATAGAAATAGCAACAAACGACAGAATGAGCCTGTAGCCAGAACGTAACTGAAATGTGCTTGTAGACGACAAGGACCTGTACTGTGAGTGGGAGGACTTTGTAAGAGAGTGGCAGCAGTTGCGGTTCGTGGATATCTCTTCACGAGAATGTAGTTAATATTTGCACAAAATGGTCATAGGTTGATTGTTGTCGGGACAAGACAGCTTGCAATGTAGAATGCAAGTTGTTGACCAACCCAAAAAAAACCGTTGTAATATTTCACCTATAAGAAATCATTAATAATTACATTAGTAAACATCGCCAATTGAACATTTGATACACAAATAATTTTGAAGGTTAGGAAGAGGTAAAATGACAGTACTTGCATGTAAATACAAACAATGATCAGGTAAAAGAATGAAAGAAGAGCACAACATAGGGATTATAAGTATGATTGAAAAATAGAGTTTTTCGTGACAGGAATTAGATCTAGAACAAGGTAGGACTTAGATGAATTAACTTCATACCTGGCGTAAGGACAAGCAGGAGGACTCCACGACTCCAGAAGGATGATGCAGCGCCTGAAAGAAGAGAGACACAGAAACAAGGCATAAAGTATTGAATAGATACGTACATGATCAGCAATGGAAAAAACCACAACGTGCCGGACATCGGAAAATTCCATAGCAGATGATCTGAAATACACCAAAGGATTAAATTTAGTTATTTGCATATTTACTTACGGCAATGTTTATGATGACAGCAGGGATCTCCATTTTACAGATTAGACAGATGATGATTAGACTAGAATTTGAGTAATAGATTAGATAATATAAAACAGAAGAGATCATAACAGATGTGCTTTCCAATGCACCTTCATATATTAAGGGAAGAATAGATCATGATAAGAAGTTTAAAAATGAAGGAAGATATTAATAGGTACACAATAGAAATAGATTTAAATTCAATTAGTAAGAAAAGTTACAAGAGAATCTAGTTAGAACCATAAGATAAATTCATACAGTAGGAAAGAATCCTCAATCATTAAAAATAGAACAATGATTGAGAGAATAATATCAAAATCTGTGGATAAGACGTTAGGAAAATTAAAATGAATTAGGAAACATAGCTAGAGATAGTAAGCAACAGATAAGATTTAGGTATGTCAGTTATAGTCCGTCTGTTAAACACTCTTGGAGGGAATAAGTTGGAATATAATGTACATCCACAGACCAAATATACATCCCAAACAATGTAGGATGTCTTCAGGCTGCAAAGATATACTGGCCTGCAGCTTGAACTGTGGGACCTGCTGGTGAGCTGAACCACACTCGGGTGGCAACTCAGATTCCCCATGACTGTCTCATTGAGAGATAGGTGTTCGTCACCCAGCTAAAGGGGTGCCTTTTAGGTATTTCTGGCTAAACCGATGAACACAGGAATGCCAAATTTGGAGAGACCAAGCCCCTCACTGGCTTTGGAGTACAAGGTACATAGGGGAAATCTCAGCCCATAAAGGTGCATTCTCCTTTCATACTACTCTCTCCTATCTCTAATTTTCACATTTTTTCGCCTTGAAGCTAGATGTGGTAGCACATCAAACTTCAGTATTCGTCACCTAGTCATAGATTGCCTGGCTAAACCGACGAATAAAAGGATGCCCATTGCGAACAAACAGGCCCTCACTTACTTTAAGGTATAAAGTACATAGGGAAGTCTCGCCCAATGAGGAGCATTCTCACTTTAATTAATTTTTTACCTTGTTACTCTCACTATATTTCAATTTTTCCACACTATCCTGTCTTATCTTTTGTGATCTTGAAGTGAGAGGTCAGGGGACATCGGTCTGCTTCCAAGTAGAATGTAGTTGCGTTCTCCATATTGGATGCTCTCTCTATATCCATATGAGAGGGGTAACTGTATTTACATGAGTAGTCTCAGTCACCCAAGGTACGACCACATTTAACAATATGTATATCTGGTGGAAAATGAAGAACCAGATATAAGGCAATAATAGAGCCCAGTCCACTTCAATATTAAAGATTGCTATAACAGCCTTTACGGCAGATAGAAATAGCAAAAAATGACAGAATGAGCTTGTAGCCAGGACGTAACTGAAATGTGCTTGTAGACGACAAGGACCTGTACTGTGAGTGGGTGGACCTTGTAAGAGAGTGGCAGCAGTTGCGGTTCGTGGATATCTCTTCACGAGTATGTAGTTAATATTTTCACAAAATGGTCATAGGTTGATTGTCGACGGGACAAGACAGCTTGCAATGTAGAATGCAAGTTGTTGACCAACCCAAAAAAAGTTGTTCTTACCTGAGTCGCTGGGGGTTGAACGGATAGTGCTCAGCTGATTACGAGGAGAGACCCCTGAAATAGTGCCTCCTTAGGTCAGAAAAAAGCTGATGAGAACAGCACAATCCACACGTTCTACGGCCTTGACTCGTGCCTGCACGTCAGCCTCCTTTTTCACTAGGAAATAGGATAGGTGACCATTTGTCTTATCTAACTCAGTACGAAAATAGCAATATTAGCACATAGGTAAGAGAAGGTATGATATAATAGCTAGGAGAACAGATAATGAAGTAATAAGGATCGTACAAGTCCGCTTAGTCAACAAAAGTCCAAACTTGTAATGTAGAGGTACAGCCTGCATTTGCCCAATGCAAGAGCCCAACACTTACACATCAATAAAACACCATACACATAAAGAAAGCAACGGTAAAAAACCGGAACATATGAAACTGGAACAAGCAGTATAAAAACAAGGAATGACCGAAGAATGGTCCAATTCATACTGGAAGTTCAAGGTGAACAGTTGATTATGTAAAAAGTGTAGTGGTGACAAGGTGCTTGGCAATACTCTACTTATCTATAAAAGGCAGCGTTGGACAAATGATGCAACCAATCCAGAAGGAAGTTCTTGCACATAGGAAGGACGTATTGAGGAAAAGATACACCGAGGGAAGCAACAAACCACGAAGCGAAAGATGGAGCGTACACAATTAAAACTGTGTTGACAGAGGACAAGGTACGTGGGCATGGTTTTCTTTGGTATCTCAAGTTAGATTAGGAAAACAGGGAAAGATTCAAATTAAGTATAGGAAACGTAGGAATATCTCTCTAAAATGAAGTTTTTCACCTTACTCTACTTTACTTTGATTATCGGGACGTTGAGTCCCCACTCAATTGATCTGCATTATTTCCAAAGTCATAAGTTAGGGGCCCACACATTAGGTTTTCTCAAAAAAAGGGCCATTAGGTCAATCAAAAACACCCCCGGTAGTTGCACAATAAAGCCTACTGATGAGACTCCTTGGACAGAGTCGAAATACGTATATAGGCGTCCACTGAGGTTTTCCACTATCACAGATGTCGTTTGTTCAAGGGCGAACTGCGGAAGCGGCAAGAAATCGCCAAGAGTAGAACTTAACGTTCAGCGACAACACAAAATCTTAACAATCTTTAGATTAATTAGTCAACTAGTAAAATCACTTTTATGTCAAGGGTCATTCCACACATACTATTGACCACTTAGGATACTTAAGAGAATACAAACTTGACCAGCATGAATGAAGAATTTTTCGCTCAGCACAACACAACACAGTTATAATGATGAATTTGTAAGTAACAAGTAACAAAACAAGTGGGTAGTTGTAACACGAAGAATTCTTTATTGATCACAAAAACAAAAATAAATACCTTCTTTACAGTTCACATAATTATAAGCAGTATACATTACTAGATGCATGCCATTGGAGTTGAAGTCCGGTCCACCGTTGTAATATTTCACCTATAAGAAATCATTAATAATTACATTAGTAAACATCGCCAATTGAACATTTGATACACAAATAATTTTGAAGGTTAGGAAGAGGTAAAATGACAGTACTTGCATGTAAATACAAACAATGATCAGGTAAAAGAATGAAAGAAGAGCACAACATAGGGATTATAAGTATGATTGAAAAATAGAGTTTTTCGTGACAGGAATTAGATCTAGAACAAGGTAGGACTTAGATGAATTAACTTCATACCTGGCGTAAGGACAAGCAGGAGGACTCCACGACTCCAGAAGGATGATGCAGCGCCTGAAAGAAGAGAGACACAGAAACAAGGCATAAAGTATTGAATAGATACGTACATGATCAGCAATGGAAAAAACCACAACGTGCCGGACATCGGAAAATTCCATAGCAGATGATCTGAAATACACCAAAGGATTAAATTTAGTTATTTGCATATTTACTTACGGCAATGTTTATGATGACAGCAGGGATCTCCATTTTACAGATTAGACAGATGATGATTAGACTAGAATTTGAGTAATAGATTAGATAATATAAAACAGAAGAGATCATAACAGATGTGCTTTCCAATGCACCTTCATATATTAAGGGAAGAATAGATCATGATAAGAAGTTTAAAAATGAAGGAAGATATTAATAGGTACACAATAGAAATAGATTTAAATTCAATTAGTAAGAAAAGTTACAAGAGAATCTAGTTAGAACCATAAGATAAATTCATACAGTAGGAAAGAATCCTCAATCATTAAAAATAGAACAATGATTGAGAGAATAATATCAAAATCTGTGGATAAGACGTTAGGAAAATTAAAATGAATTAGGAAACATAGCTAGAGATAGTAAGCAACAGATAAGATTTAGGTATGTCAGTTATAGTCCGTCTGTTAAACACTCTTGGAGGGAATAAGTGGGAATATAATGTACATCCACAGACCAAATATACATCCCAAACAATGTAGGATGTCTTCAGGCTGCAAAGATATACTGGCCTGCAGCTTGAACTGTGGGACCTGCTGGTGAGCTGAACCACACTCGGGTGGCAACTCAGATTCCCCATGACTGTCTCATTGAGAGATAGGTGTTCGTCACCCAGCTAAAGGGGTGCCTTTTAGGTATTTCTGGCTAAACCGATGAACACAGGAATGCCAAATTTGGAGAGACCAAGCCCCTCACTGGCTTTGGAGTACAAGGTACATAGGGGAAATCTCAGCCCATAAAGGTGCATTCTCCTTTCATACTACTCTCTCCTATCTCTAATTTTCACATTTTTTCGCCTTGAAGCTAGATGTGGTAGCACATCAAACTTCAGTATTCGTCACCTAGTCATAGATTGCCTGGCTAAACCGACGAATAAAAGGATGCCCATTGCGAACAAACAGGCCCTCACTTACTTTAAGGTATAAAGTACATAGGGAAGTCTCGCCCAATGAGGAGCATTCTCACTTTAATTAATTTTTTACCTTTTTACTCTCACTATATTTCAATTTTTCCACACTATCCTGTCTTATCTTTTGTGATCTTGAAGTGAGAGGTCAGGGGACATCGGTCTGCTTCCAAGTAGAATGTAGTTGCGTTCTCCATATTGGATGCTCTCTCTATATCCATATGAGAGGGGTAACTGTATTTACATGAGTAGTCTCAGTCACCCAAGGTACGACCACATTTAACAATATGTATATCTGGTGGAAAATGAAGAACCAGATATAAGGCAATAATAGAGCCCAGTCCACTTCAATATTAAAGATTGCTATAACAGCCTTTACGGCAGATAGAAATAGCAAAAAATGACAGAATGAGCTTGTAGCCAGGACGTAACTGAAATGTGCTTGTAGACGACAAGGACCTGTACTGTGAGTGGGTGGACCTTGTAAGAGAGTGGCAGCAGTTGCGGTTCGTGGATATCTCTTCACGAGTATGTAGTTAATATTTTCACAAAATGGTCATAGGTTGATTGTCGACGGGACAAGACAGCTTGCAATGTAGAATGCAAGTTGTTGACCAACCCAAAAAAAGTTGTTCTTACCTGAGTCGCTGGGGGTTGAACGGATAGTGCTCAGCTGATTACGAGGAGAGACCCCTGAAATAGTGCCTCCTTAGGTCAGAAAAAAGCTGATGAGAACAGCACAATCCACACGTTCTACGGCCTTGACTCGTGCCTGCACGTCAGCCTCCTTTTTCACTAGGAAATAGGATAGGTGACCATTTGTCTTATCTAACTCAGTACGAAAATAGCAATATTAGCACATAGGTAAGAGAAGGTATGATATAATAGCTAGGAGAACAGATAATGAAGTAATAAGGATCGTACAAGTCCGCTTAGTCAACAAAAGTCCAAACTTGTAATGTAGAGGTACAGCCTGCATTTGCCCAATGCAAGAGCCCAACACTTACACATCAATAAAACACCATACACATAAAGAAAGCAACGGTAAAAAACCGGAACATATGAAACTGGAACAAGCAGTATAAAAACAAGGAATGACCGAAGAATGGTCCAATTCATACTGGAAGTTCAAGGTGAACAGTTGATTATGTAAAAAGTGTAGTGGTGACAAGGTGCTTGGCAATACTCTACTTATCTATAAAAGGCAGCGTTGGACAAATGATGCAACCAATCCAGAAGGAAGTTCTTGCACATAGGAAGGACGTATTGAGGAAAAGATACACCGAGGGAAGCAACAAACCACGAAGCGAAAGATGGAGCGTACACAATTAAAACTGTGTTGACAGAGGACAAGGTACGTGGGCATGGTTTTCTTTGGTATCTCAAGTTAGATTAGGAAAACAGGGAAAGATTCAAATTAAGTATAGGAAACGTAGGAATATCTCTCTAAAATGAAGTTTTTCACCTTACTCTACTTTACTTTGATTATCGGGACGTTGAGTCCCCACTCAATTGATCTGCATTATTTCCAAAGTCATAAGTTAGGGGCCCACACATTAGGTTTTCTCAAAAAAAGGGCCATTAGGTCAATCAAAAACACCCCCGGTAGTTGCACAATAAAGCCTACTGATGAGACTCCTTGGACAGAGTCGAAATACGTATATAGGCGTCCACTGAGGTTTTCCACTATCACAGATGTCGTTTGTTCAAGGGCGAACTGCGGAAGCGGCAAGAAATCGCCAAGAGTAGAACTTAACGTTCAGCGACAACACAAAATCTTAACAATCTTTAGATTAATTAGTCAACTAGTAAAATCACTTTTATGTCAAGGGTCATTCCACACATACTATTGACCACTTAGGATACTTAAGAGAATACAAACTTGACCAGCATGAATGAAGAATTTTTCGCTCAGCACAACACAACACAGTTATAATGATGAATTTGTAAGTAACAAGTAACAAAACAAGTGGGTAGTTGTAACACGAAGAATTCTTTATTGATCACAAAAACAAAAATAAATACCTTCTTTACAGTTCACATAATTATAAGCAGTATACATTACTAGATGCATGCCATTGGAGTTGAAGTCCGGTCCACCGTTGTAATATTTCACCTATAAGAAATCATTAATAATTACATTAGTAAACATCGCCAATTGAACATTTGATACACAAATAATTTTGAAGGTTAGGAAGAGGTAAAATGACAGTACTTGCATGTAAATACAAACAATGATCAGGTAAAAGAATGAAAGAAGAGCACAACATAGGGATTATAAGTATGATTGAAAAATAGAGTTTTTCGTGACAGGAATTAGATCTAGAACAAGGTAGGACTTAGATGAATTAACTTCATACCTGGCGTAAGGACAAGCAGGAGGACTCCACGACTCCAGAAGGATGATGCAGCGCCTGAAAGAAGAGAGACACAGAAACAAGGCATAAAGTATTGAATAGATACGTACATGATCAGCAATGGAAAAAACCACAACGTGCCGGACATCGGAAAATTCCATAGCAGATGATCTGAAATACACCAAAGGATTAAATTTAGTTATTTGCATATTTACTTACGGCAATGTTTATGATGACAGCAGGGATCTCCATTTTACAGATTAGACAGATGATGATTAGACTAGAATTTGAGTAATAGATTAGATAATATAAAACAGAAGAGATCATAACAGATGTGCTTTCCAATGCACCTTCATATATTAAGGGAAGAATAGATCATGATAAGAAGTTTAAAAATGAAGGAAGATATTAATAGGTACACAATAGAAATAGATTTAAATTCAATTAGTAAGAAAAGTTACAAGAGAATCTAGTTAGAACCATAAGATAAATTCATACAGTAGGAAAGAATCCTCAATCATTAAAAATAGAACAATGATTGAGAGAATAATATCAAAATCTGTGGATAAGACGTTAGGAAAATTAAAATGAATTAGGAAACATAGCTAGAGATAGTAAGCAACAGATAAGATTTAGGTATGTCAGTTATAGTCCGTCTGTTAAACACTCTTGGAGGGAATAAGTGGGAATATAATGTACATCCACAGACCAAATATACATCCCAAACAATGTAGGATGTCTTCAGGCTGCAAAGATATACTGGCCTGCAGCTTGAACTGTGGGACCTGCTGGTGAGCTGAACCACACTCGGGTGGCAACTCAGATTCCCCATGACTGTCTCATTGAGAGATAGGTGTTCGTCACCCAGCTAAAGGGGTGCCTTTTAGGTATTTCTGGCTAAACCGATGAACACAGGAATGCCAAATTTGGAGAGACCAAGCCCCTCACTGGCTTTGGAGTACAAGGTACATAGGGGAAATCTCAGCCCATAAAGGTGCATTCTCCTTTCATACTACTCTCTCCTATCTCTAATTTTCACATTTTTTCGCCTTGAAGCTAGATGTGGTAGCACATCAAACTTCAGTATTCGTCACCTAGTCATAGATTGCCTGGCTAAACCGACGAATAAAAGGATGCCCATTGCGAACAAACAGGCCCTCACTTACTTTAAGGTATAAAGTACATAGGGAAGTCTCGCCCAATGAGGAGCATTCTCACTTTAATTAATTTTTTACCTTTTTACTCTCACTATATTTCAATTTTTCCACACTATCCTGTCTTATCTTTTGTGATCTTGAAGTGAGAGGTCAGGGGACATCGGTCTGCTTCCAAGTAGAATGTAGTTGCGTTCTCCATATTGGATGCTCTCTCTATATCCATATGAGAGGGGTAACTGTATTTACATGAGTAGTCTCAGTCACCCAAGGTACGACCACATTTAACAATATGTATATCTGGTGGAAAATGAAGAACCAGATATAAGGCAATAATAGAGCCCAGTCCACTTCAATATTAAAGATTGCTATAACAGCCTTTACGGCAGATAGAAATAGCAAAAAATGACAGAATGAGCTTGTAGCCAGGACGTAACTGAAATGTGCTTGTAGACGACAAGGACCTGTACTGTGAGTGGGTGGACCTTGTAAGAGAGTGGCAGCAGTTGCGGTTCGTGGATATCTCTTCACGAGTATGTAGTTAATATTTTCACAAAATGGTCATAGGTTGATTGTCGACGGGACAAGACAGCTTGCAATGTAGAATGCAAGTTGTTGACCAACCCAAAAAAAGTTGTTCTTACCTGAGTCGCTGGGGGTTGAACGGATAGTGCTCAGCTGATTACGAGGAGAGACCCCTGAAATAGTGCCTCCTTAGGTCAGAAAAAAGCTGATGAGAACAGCACAATCCACACGTTCTACGGCCTTGACTCGTGCCTGCACGTCAGCCTCCTTTTTCACTAGGAAATAGGATAGGTGACCATTTGTCTTATCTAACTCAGTACGAAAATAGCAATATTAGCACATAGGTAAGAGAAGGTATGATATAATAGCTAGGAGAACAGATAATGAAGTAATAAGGATCGTACAAGTCCGCTTAGTCAACAAAAGTCCAAACTTGTAATGTAGAGGTACAGCCTGCATTTGCCCAATGCAAGAGCCCAACACTTACACATCAATAAAACACCATACACATAAAGAAAGCAACGGTAAAAAACCGGAACATATGAAACTGGAACAAGCAGTATAAAAACAAGGAATGACCGAAGAATGGTCCAATTCATACTGGAAGTTCAAGGTGAACAGTTGATTATGTAAAAAGTGTAGTGGTGACAAGGTGCTTGGCAATACTCTACTTATCTATAAAAGGCAGCGTTGGACAAATGATGCAACCAATCCAGAAGGAAGTTCTTGCACATAGGAAGGACGTATTGAGGAAAAGATACACCGAGGGAAGCAACAAACCACGAAGCGAAAGATGGAGCGTACACAATTAAAACTGTGTTGACAGAGGACAAGGTACGTGGGCATGGTTTTCTTTGGTATCTCAAGTTAGATTAGGAAAACAGGGAAAGATTCAAATTAAGTATAGGAAACGTAGGAATATCTCTCTAAAATGAAGTTTTTCACCTTACTCTACTTTACTTTGATTATCGGGACGTTGAGTCCCCACTCAATTGATCTGCATTATTTCCAAAGTCATAAGTTAGGGGCCCACACATTAGGTTTTCTCAAAAAAAGGGCCATTAGGTCAATCAAAAACACCCCCGGTAGTTGCACAATAAAGCCTACTGATGAGACTCCTTGGACAGAGTCGAAATACGTATATAGGCGTCCACTGAGGTTTTCCACTATCACAGATGTCGTTTGTTCAAGGGCGAACTGCGGAAGCGGCAAGAAATCGCCAAGAGTAGAACTTAACGTTCAGCGACAACACAAAATCTTAACAATCTTTAGATTAATTAGTCAACTAGTAAAATCACTTTTATGTCAAGGGTCATTCCACACATACTATTGACCACTTAGGATACTTAAGAGAATACAAACTTGACCAGCATGAATGAAGAATTTTTCGCTCAGCACAACACAACACAGTTATAATGATGAATTTGTAAGTAACAAGTAACAAAACAAGTGGGTAGTTGTAACACGAAGAATTCTTTATTGATCACAAAAACAAAAATAAATACCTTCTTTACAGTTCACATAATTATAAGCAGTATACATTACTAGATGCATGCCATTGGAGTTGAAGTCCGGTCCACCGTTGTAATATTTCACCTATAAGAAATCATTAATAATTACATTAGTAAACATCGCCAATTGAACATTTGATACACAAATAATTTTGAAGGTTAGGAAGAGGTAAAATGACAGTACTTGCATGTAAATACAAACAATGATCAGGTAAAAGAATGAAAGAAGAGCACAACATAGGGATTATAAGTATGATTGAAAAATAGAGTTTTTCGTGACAGGAATTAGATCTAGAACAAGGTAGGACTTAGATGAATTAACTTCATACCTGGCGTAAGGACAAGCAGGAGGACTCCACGACTCCAGAAGGATGATGCAGCGCCTGAAAGAAGAGAGACACAGAAACAAGGCATAAAGTATTGAATAGATACGTACATGATCAGCAATGGAAAAAACCACAACGTGCCGGACATCGGAAAATTCCATAGCAGATGATCTGAAATACACCAAAGGATTAAATTTAGTTATTTGCATATTTACTTACGGCAATGTTTATGATGACAGCAGGGATCTCCATTTTACAGATTAGACAGATGATGATTAGACTAGAATTTGAGTAATAGATTAGATAATATAAAACAGAAGAGATCATAACAGATGTGCTTTCCAATGCACCTTCATATATTAAGGGAAGAATAGATCATGATAAGAAGTTTAAAAATGAAGGAAGATATTAATAGGTACACAATAGAAATAGATTTAAATTCAATTAGTAAGAAAAGTTACAAGAGAATCTAGTTAGAACCATAAGATAAATTCATACAGTAGGAAAGAATCCTCAATCATTAAAAATAGAACAATGATTGAGAGAATAATATCAAAATCTGTGGATAAGACGTTAGGAAAATTAAAATGAATTAGGAAACATAGCTAGAGATAGTAAGCAACAGATAAGATTTAGGTATGTCAGTTATAGTCCGTCTGTTAAACACTCTTGGAGGGAATAAGTTGGAATATAATGTACATCCACAGACCAAATATACATCCCAAACAATGTAGGATGTCTTCAGGCTGCAAAGATATACTGGCCTGCAGCTTGAACTGTGGGACCTGCTGGTGAGCTGAACCACACTCGGGTGGCAACTCAGATTCCCCATGACTGTCTCATTGAGAGATAGGTGTTCGTCACCCAGCTAAAGGGGTGCCTTTTAGGTATTTCTGGCTAAACCGATGAACACAGGAATGCCAAATTTGGAGAGACCAAGCCCCTCACTGGCTTTGGAGTACAAGGTACATAGGGGAAATCTCAGCCCATAAAGGTGCATTCTCCTTTCATACTACTCTCTCCTATCTCTAATTTTCACATTTTTTCGCCTTGAAGCTAGATGTGGTAGCACATCAAACTTCAGTATTCGTCACCTAGTCATAGATTGCCTGGCTAAACCGACGAATAAAAGGATGCCCATTGCGAACAAACAGGCCCTCACTTACTTTAAGGTATAAAGTACATAGGGAAGTCTCGCCCAATGAGGAGCATTCTCACTTTAATTAATTTTTACCTTTTTACTCTCACTATATTTCAATTTTTCCACACTATCCTGTCTTATCTTTCTGTGATCTTGAAGTGAGAGGTCAGGAGGACATCGGTCTGCTTCCAAGTAGAATGTAGTTGCTGGTCTCCATATTGGATGCTCTCTCTATATCCATATGAGAGGGGTAACTGTAGTTTACATGAGTAGTCTCAGTCACCCAATGGTACGACCACATTTAACAATATGTATATCTGGTGGAAAATGAAGAACCAGATATAAGGCAATAATAGAGCCCAGTCCACTTCAATATTAAAGATTGCTATAACAGCCTTTACGGCAGATAGAAATAGCAAAAAATGACAGAATGAGCTTGTAGCCAGGACGTAACTGAAATGTGCTTGTAGACGACAAGGACCTGTACTGTGAGTGGGTGGACCTTGTAAGAGAGTGGCAGCAGTTGCGGTTCGTGGATATCTCTTCACGAGTATGTAGTTAATATTTTCACAAAATGGTCATAGGTTGATTGTCGACGGGACAAGACAGCTTGCAATGTAGAATGCAAGTTGTTGACCAACCCAAAAAAAAAAAAAAAAAAAAAAAAAGTTGTCATCATCATCATCATCATCATCATTCATTAATACATACTGTGCACGTACATTTCGGGAATGAAAGATAACAAACAGACACATAAACACACATATATTTGGGAAAAACGGCAAGAAATACATTTGATTATTTCCAAAATCAAGTATAGAGCAGCGTGCGCAATATATAAAGTGCACTACTAGTCATCATTCCAATATACATAAGATAAATCATTATGTATTGACTATTACACATTACACGAACACACAAAATGGCCGCCGACTCCTCCTTCTACAACACTAAGATATCAGCAGAATCAATGAAATATCATCTTGCTAATGCAATTGGAATTGCAATAAAAAATGTGTAAATATGGCACAGTGTCGGCTTTGTTCTCAGTGCCGGCTATATATGAAAAATGCAAAATTGTCGAAAATTTGGTCCCCCCTGCCCACCCCCGGTTTCTTCTAACTACTTATTTTAATAAGTCTATTTGGGTCCCCTAAAGGGGTTCCATCTTAGATTTCTTATATGCTAACTAAATGTTCCGCTCTACCCATGAATCATAACAATATGAAATTATTATATGGAATCATCGTGAGAAATCTAGCTCTATCTAGCCATCTAGAATGCAGCGTCTTTGCTTAGCTTCATCTCTAAAATCTGTATATACGAGTAGATAATAATAATAACAACATCTCGCAACTATTAACAACTTGTCAACAACAAAATACAACCTTCTTCCATAATCTTGCACAAATACGAGTGAATGCATTCATTATATCGTAGAAATTGCAACAGAATATATGTAAATTCAACAAATTGCAATGTACATTATGCAAATTTGCATAATCAATTAAGCATCGATCGCGCCACTATGCGTACACATGTATTGCGATTAGGTAAAGTGTTATCGAATATTATAACGTGGCTCAAGTGGTTAGGGCACTGGGATAAGTTTTTGTAACCGGAAAGGTCACGGTTCAAATCTTATTGCTGCCAAAGTGTAAGAATCCCCCAATAGGAATGTTCTTTTTTATGTGAAAATCAAATATATGAAATGAAATGCATTCACGATTAATGTCTTGCAATTTAGGAGGATGCAATATGAAAGGTTAAAATGCAATCAAGTGTCATGTAAAGCGAATGCATACATGCCATGTACATTATGGAAATTTCCATAATCAATGGTCCCACTATGCATACGGGGGTACATCGATCCGGTGAAACGTGACGTAATAATACGATGTGGCTCAGGTGGTTAGGGCACTGGGATAAGTTTTTGTAACCGGAAAGGTCAGGGTTCAAATCTTATTGCTGCCAAAGTGTAAGAATCCCCCAATAGGAATGTTCTTTTTTATGTGAAAAACAAATATATGAAATGAAATGCATTCAGGATTAATGTCTTGCAATTTAGGAAGATGCAATATGAAAGGTTAAAGTGCAATCAAGTGTCATGTAAAGCGAATGCATCCATAACAGTACTTCTACAGCAGCAGCAGGCAACAGTTAATCATTAATGTTTGATTACGGCATGTATGCAACCTTCTTAATATGCAAATTGTCTTGTCTTGTCTTGCCAATCAGAAATAATCAACATCATCATCATCATTATGTATTGTAGCATCATGAAAATCTGCAATATAAGAAGAGTACAAAAGAATCTACAATAATTCCCATTCTATTGTGTCTATATAATCTTCTACGATCAGCCACCATCTTCTTATATACGGACATATCATTGAAATATATCGAAATGAATATCATTAAAGATATACGGCAATTTGCAAATGTCAATTATGAAATTCCCATAAGAGTTGCCAATAAGAATTGATCGCGCTACTGTATAAAATTGAATTGTTTCCATTGATCATTCGTCGTCGTCGTCGTCGTCGTCGTCGTCATATTTAAAATCAACATCAAGGATCAATTGGAATACATAAAGTAAAAATGTCTAGGATATGATGTGTGTACTTCCAATTAGAAATTTCAAAATCGCATCTATAATCGCGTATATGCAATGGGAATATCGAATACAGAAATGCTGCAATACGAAAATACAACAATACTACTTATGTACATACTCGCCACATGTGTAGAAATATATTTCCTATAGAACAGCTATCAACATCTACATATATTCTCGGGGCCAATCATAGTCTGCAATAGTGCATACTTGTACGTACATACGAATGTCATAAGTTTTTCCAATATGTACACACATATTTCACAAAAATCTAGCATACGGAAACGTGCAAAAGAGTCTAGCTGTAAGGGGAAAAGTTGTCATCATCATCATCATCATCATCATTCATTAATACATACTGTGCACGTACATTTCGGGAATGAAAGATAACAAACAGACACATAAACACACATATATTTGGGAAAAACGGCAAGAAATACATTTGATTATTTCCAAAATCAAGTATAGAGCAGCGTGCGCAATATATAAAGTGCACTACTAGTCATCATTCCAATATACATAAGATAAATCATTATGTATTGACTATTACACATTACACGAACACACAAAATGGCCGCCGACTCCTCCTTCTACAACACTAAGATATCAGCAGAATCAATGAAATATCATCTTGCTAATGCAATTGGAATTGCAATAAAAAATGTGTAAATATGGCACAGTGTCGGCTTCGTTCTCAGTGCCGGCTATATATGAAAAATGCAAAATTGTCGAAAATTTGGTCCCCCTGCCCACCCCCGGTTTCTTCTATACTACTTATTTTAATAAGTCTATTTGGGTCCCCTAAAGGGGTTCCATCTTAGATTTCTTATATGCTAACTAAATGTTCCGCTCTACCCATGAATCATAACAATATGAAATTATTGTATGGAATCATCGTGAGAAATCTAGCTCTATCTAGCCATCTAGAATGCAGCGTCTTTGCTTAGCTTCATCTCTAAAATCTGTATATAGATAATAATAATAACAACATCTCGCAACTATTAACAACTTGTCAACAACAAAATACTACCTTCTTCCATAATCTTGCACAAATACGAGTGAATGCATTCATTATATCGTAGAAATTGCAACAGAATATATGCAAATTCATCAAATTGCAATGTACATTATGCAAATTTGCATAATCAATTAAGCATCGATCGTGCCACTATGCGTACACATGTATTGCGATTAGGTGAAGGGTCATGCAATATTATGACGTGGCTCAAGTGGTTAGGGCAC
>NW_024037041.1:0-84925 GCF_905115235.1 Hermetia illucens | reverse complement strand
TCGCTCTGCGAAATTCTCAATATTAAGGGAGATATAAGCGTTTAAAGTTTTTGCCAAGATTCCTCCAAAAATCAGCAATTTTAGGACACCCAGAGCCCCCCATTTTGAAGCTCAGGACCTCCTCCGGCAGTAATGATCACGAATAAAGCTCCTTTTTGCGAAATTCTCAATATTAATATTAATAATTAATATTAACTCCGCTGAAGCCGGTCCGAAGCCCGGTTGTGAAAGGAGGAGGGATGGATAGCTTCAGTCTGAATGGCTGTACGCCACCATAGCGTCTCAGGGGGTAGGTGAAGAAAGTGCAGGAACTTTGCAGTCTTGCAGATTACTCACTAAGAAAGCTATCCCAACACCTGGCAGCTAGGGATAAAATGCACCACCAATAATGAGAAGAAGAAGAAATTTGAGGTCCGGTACGGATAACCGGCGGGAGTCGTCTGACTTGGTGACTGGGTCGGGCTTTCGTAATAGACAGCACGGCGTCGAAACCGCTAGTCGTGGGGCGGTTCGACGTCTAGGCGCCACGATGACCAGGAGCACAGCTCCGCCTGCTGCAGCTGTTTCGCTACAATCTGTGGCGACCACTTGAGCAGGTTCGCGTAGGAAGCGGATGAAATGGACTGAAGAAATGAACCTCTTCATCATCCGCTCCTATCACGAAATAACGACGGGGGCAGGTACAACATCTTACCGCCCCTTGTTGCACCAGAGATTCGTCGAGCGTTTCCTGCAATTCGCGCACGTGACTGTGCAGCGAGTCGCAGACCATTACCGCTTTATTACTCGCAGCGACGCAATCCCGGCCACCATCAGGGAACGTGTTCGATTTGGGGTCATCGGGGAAACTGGTGACCGAGAGTCGATGGGGGCAGAGGCGGCGGCATCAACAACACCACGCCGCACTTCAGGCAACAGGTTCAGTACTCGCCGAAGCACTCTTCTCCACCGTCCAGCTGAGGTTTCCGCTGAGGTTCGGGACGAATTCCAAAGAGCATGTATAAAATTCTCGGATATGGATCCTTTGCATAGACCAGGTATTCCCAGTCTCTATGCATCTCCAGCAACTCCGGGAATTCTATCTCAAATCAATAATGATATTGCATCTCGACTGTGTGCTGATATGTCGCTGCTGCAACTACAATCACTTGTGTATTGTGGTGCATTTGCGGCTATCAGATTGCACGGTCAGAAGATTCGCTTTCGTGTTATTGGTTTGAGTGACCAAAGAGATCCACCATGGAAAATTGGTCTGGAACGTCGGCGGGACTCACTAAGGCAGGACATTGCTAGGCTGATTCAGATCAGCACTGGCAATGTCAGCCGACGGGTGAGAAATAAAGTGCAGAGGGTTTACCGGAACTATGCCATCCCCAGTGAGACACCCGTAGGTGAAATTCTGGACACACTAAAACAGAAACTTTCTGTCATATGCAGTCGGTTACGACGGTATGACGAAAGTCGAATCCCAACAGAGCGTCCAGACAATACAGTTCTCGGTGACGGAAGCGAAAGAGTATTGGGGTGGGCCCAGTATGCTGAGTGGATCACCGCCGAAGGCACCCGCCATGCCAATACGCCTGGCATGGATTTTGCGGATGTTACCGAAGGGGAAGTTCGACGAGCCATAAACAGCTCGAAGAACTGGAGGGGCCCAGGTCTGGATCGGGTGCAGAATTTCTGGTATAAGAAATTTACCAGCATACACAGTATAAATGAGGTCATGAGTCGGGCGGAGGAATTTCCACCCTTCCTCACTGCGGGGATTACCTACCTTATCCCTAAGAATGGCACGGTGCAGGACCCCGCAGATACAAGACCGATCACTTGCTTACCAACCCTCTACAAATTCATGACGTCCATTATTAGTGGACGGATCAATGCGCACCTCGAGACCAACAACATTCTGTCCGAGGAGCAGAAGGGCTGCCGAGTTGGGTCAAGGCGTTGCAAAGAGTAACTCATTATCGACTCGGTAGTTGTAAGACAAGCAACTAGCGGCCAAAGAAACCTCTTCATTTGCTATATCGATTATGCCAAGGCTTTTGATAGCGCTCCGCATACGTGGCTAATCGATATCCTAAATCTGTATTGAATTAATCCGAAACTAATAAAGTTTTTGGCGACAGTCATGGAACCACCTTATCAGTCCGTACATCTGAGGGTGCTAATACCCACATCGAAGCTATGATCGAGACACACTTCTACAAGTACCTAGGAATTCTGCAAGGAACTCATGCTCGAGTTGGTGATCTGAAGGATGCTCTGCCGTCCGAATTCCTGCGACGTATAAAGCTGATGCTGAAATCGCATCTCTCGGGGAAGAATAAAATAAGCGCGTTGAATGTATTCGTTATCCCTTCACTGGCTTATGCATTCGGAATATTGCCGTGGACGAAGACCGATCTGGAAAACATCCAGCGGCGGATACGGACAACTATGTCCAAATTCCGAATGCATCATCCAAAGTCTGCCGTGGAGCGGATGAACCTGCCTCGTGACATCGGAGGTAGGGGCATGGTTGACGTGGCGGCACAACATCATCGCCAAGTCGACTCGCTGCGCGCTTATTTTTACAGCAAAGAGCAGGCGAGTCCCTTGCATGCGGCTGTCTCTAAGGCAGACTGTAGGCTGACTCCATTTAACTTGAAGGATCGATCTTTCAATCCTCTGAGTGGGGTGAGGTTGGACCAAGAGCGGATCGATGAATGGAAGTCGAAGGCAATGCACGGTAAACACGTGAATTGTCTTTGGCAGCCATTTGTCGGTTTGCATTTGTAGGACAGATGGCTGTGTGCTGGGGAGCTCTTTGCTGAGACGGAGGGGTTCATGTGTGCCATTCAGGATGGCGTGGTCGCCACCCGAGCTTATAAAAAGCTCATCATGAAAGAACGGGTGGAGAACGACCAGTGCAGAATGTGTGGTTCGGTGTTAGAGACGTTGGACCAGATCATTTCTGGCTCTACTGTTATGGCATCGGTGCAATACATTACCAGGCATAATGCTGTATGTAAGGTTATCCATTAAAACCTTGCACCAGCATGGGCTGATCACGGAAACATGTCCGGTTTACCGATTTGAGCTGCAAGCAATACTTGATAGTTCTGCTTACAGCATGTATTGGGACCGGCAAATTCTGACTGATCACCACACTCCACACAACAAGCCTGACGTACTGTTAGTTGACAAGACGGGTCGCTCCGCGTATATTATTGATGTCGCTATCCCCCATAATAGCAACATTGAACGGAAATACGTGGAGAAGGTGAACTATGAGTCATTGGCTCGGGAGATCAAAGAAATTTGGCGTTTCGAGCGGGTGGTTGTAGTTCCCATAATATTGTCAGCTACAGGTATTGCACCTAAATCCCTCACGGCTTCCCTTGATGTCCTGAGACTTTCATACAGACTGGTTCAAACCATGTAGATGTACACCATTCTGCATACGTCCTCGATGCTGCGGGGAGTACGCGACGGATTCTCCCATTGACCTACCACCAACGCCCCTTTAGTTTTTAAGTAGGTAGGATCGTCCGAGCCTAAATGCTTCGCACTTAGTGCTAGTCTTAGATAAAATCCGGCATCTGCCGAGATTGTGATAACAGATATAAGGTGGATGGCGGGCTTTAAGGCTGTTTTCCTGTAGACCGTACTCAGTTTATGTGCGGTAGATAAGATATGCAGCGCTGATCTCCAAACTGGGATTGTATACAGCAAGATGCAACTCGCTATCCTGGCTAAAAGTAGCCTGCAAGTTTGTCGCGGATCTCCTACATTCGGCATCATTTTCGGCAGATCCCTCACGCATTTGATGGTAGGTTTGGTAGTGATGATATGACTCCCAATTGGAAGCAAAATTCCTCTTCCTGCGCTTGGTGATGAGGACCGCTTCCGCCTTTTCCTCTGCGAGTGCCTGCACCTGCTACCGTGGGCTCCTTCCGAACCGGAAGATTAAGAACATCATTGGACATAATGTTCCACAGTAGTGGGTTCTGTACCGAGTTCTGCAGGGCATCCGAGAAGATAACCTACTTCTGGGGTCTATTATCGGTGTGAATGCATTTTTCAGGACCAGGGCGTGTCTGGGATGGCTCATCCGGAGGTTTGAGAGCCTTAGGGAACAGTTCAGACTTCTACGGTTAGGACATTCTGAAAACCAGCACCAATAGTTCAGAAGGAGGAAAGCATAGAGCAAATGCAGGGAAGTCGACAAGCGCCTTGCGAAGCCCAAGACGAACGAAAACGAAGGATGGACTAAAGTTACTAGCAAAAAAGCGAAAGAAAAATCAAAAGTGCTCGTCCAGATGCGATTGTTATCTCCAGTAAGGGCAATCTGTTCTACGCGGAGATACTTAGAAAGGGCAAAGCAAATCCCGACCTAAAAGATCTGAGGAGAAATGTGAACAGAATCCGAAGAAACCAGAAAGGGGATCTCTAGTTCGAGCTGAAAAGATCCAGCGTAGGCAAAACTGATGACTTTCGCATTCAAGTGAAAAACTCACTTGGGGAGAATGCCGCAATACGTGCCCAAAAACATGAGATCTACATATAATGTAAGGATCTCAGCAAAGTGACATCGAAAGGAGAGAGGCTCTGAAGGAGCAATTCAAGTTGGAAGAACTTACCGAGAGGTTTACAGAAAGCTTATGGCGGTACTCAAATGGCCATAATACGAGTACCAGGGGAGGCAGCGCAGAAGTTGTTGGTGGCCAGAAAAGTTCGGATTGGATGGGTTGTCTGCCGTTTAAGAGAAATTTCACTAAAGAGGTGCTTTAAATGGCTTATGTTTGGGCACTTCGCGAAGGTATGCACTAGCAGCATTGATCGAACCAATCGATGCAGAAGGTGTGGGGAGAAGGGCCGTATTGTAAGGGAGTGCGATAAGGACCCCAAATGCCTATTGTGCGAGGTTAAAGAGGTGGAATGGTGAACTGACCGGCCTTCGACCAGCCTGCCGCCGAGCCAGAAGAGCGGCTCAGAGGGCGGTAGGTAGAGTCGATCAGGAGTAAAAAGAGCTCTCCTATTAGGCGGCGCGCAAAACCCTCAAGCTCGCCATCCAGCGAAGCACGAGGAAATGCTTTAAGGAGCTCTGCTCGAAAGCTGAAGTAAACCCACGGAGGAGTGCCTACAGAATCGTGATGGGACGATTTGGAGGCCGTTCATCTTCGCCGTGTCCTACCCTCTTACTGAAAATCATCCAGGGGTTATTCCCTCAGCAAGAGGAGGGTACCGATACATTCCAACCACCTCTGAATGTGACGGTAATTCCGCCAGTCACCAGAGAGCTGAAGATCTGCGGTAGAATAGGAGACAATAAAGCGCCGGCCCTGGACGGAGTACCCAATAAGGTCCTTAAGCCTGCCGTGAAATCCAGACGGACTTGTTCGCTGAGTTGTTCGAAGCGTGCATGTCCGAGGGGATATTTCCAGCGGCAGTTGGTACTTCTGCCTAAGTCCTGTAAACCTCCAGATGAACTATCCTTATACAGACCTATATGTTTTTTGGACACTGTGGGGAAAATGTTAGAGTGGATAATTTATAATAGATTACTCCCGGTTGGTGAGAGCCAAGGCGGCTTTTCAGACCCGCAGTATGGGTTCCGTTAATCCAGATCAACCTTTGATGTTATCAAATTGGCTACTGGCTTGGTCGAAGATGCATTTCACGGAAAGGGTAGTATCAGCAAATATTGCATGGTAGTAACCCTGGATGTGAAAAATGCATTCAATTCGGCCAATTGGAATGTAATACACAAATCCCTTGTGAAGGTTGGTATTTCCGCCTATCTCGCTGCTATCGTCGATAGTAATTTAACTGAAAGGAGGTTCAGGTATGACACCGATCATGGACCCCAGGAGTATGTTGTTTCCGCCGGTGTCCCGCAGGGCTCCATATTGCGCCCACTACTGTGGAATATCATGTACAACTATGTACTTAATCTTCCCTTTTCAGAGGAAGCCACGGTGGTGGGTTACGCTGACGACATAGCGCTGGTTGATGTTGCAAAGCATATCGAAGATGCTGAGTTATACTCAAGCGAGGCATTCAGTGCTGTTAAATGTTGGTTAGAGAGCTCTGGTCTGACACTGGCGGAGGAAAAAACAGAAGCGGTTTTCATCACTAAGCGCCGGAAGAGAAATTTTGCCTGTATTAGAATCGGGAATCATATCATCACTTCCAAGCCGACCATCAAATAATTGGGGATGGTGATAGGAAGCTCAGCTATAAGCAACACGTGCAGTATGTTTGGAGGGAGGCGTTGCGGATGTCAGTTAACACTAACAAACTGAGTGCAGTCTACAGGAGGACAGCCCTGAGGGTATGCTCTGCCTTCAGGGTTGTCTCAGATGATGCAGCATTCGTCATCTCTGGAATAATGCCGATTGAGATCTTGGCAGATGAGATGGGGAGTATATACAATGCGAAGCCAATCAATTGACGGCAAGAGCGGTGGGAACGCTTGAGAAAGGGTCGGTGGACTCACAGGCTCATTCCTGCCATCAAGTGTTTGGAGAGACGACACGGTGAGATTAATTATATTCTCACCCAGTTTCTCACGGGACACGGAGGTTATCGCCAATACTTGCACAGGTTTAAATTGGAGACTTCACCCGACTGTCTAAATTATGATGGAGTCCCAAAGGACCAAGAGCATCTTCACTATCCGAGATTTCTGGAAGAAAGGAGGAATCTAGAGGAGACTCTAGGAGAGGTGGTGGTACCAGAAAATCTGGTGCCGAAAATTGTAGCACATCAAGAAAATTGGGAAACGGTGAACTCCATGATCGCATCTGCTTAAGTCAAACTGCGAAAGACTCTGCAGAGAAGAAAAGCGCGATCAAGTGCGCCGCGTATAGAAGAAAGGTGACTAAGCTAAAGTGAGCTGACTCCGCTCCGTGATGTAATACCTTATGGTGGTTTCGCGGGATAGGAAGGGAGACGGGGGTAGTTTTAGTGGGCAAAAATCCCACATGCTGGTGAGTCCAGACCAAAACAAACAAAATCTGAAAAATTGAAAGATGATACCATCTGGACTAATACCAGGAATAAGGGAATTCTGAGGAATACTACACATTTATAGATGAAAGAAGAAAAAGTAGTACATGTGCCACTGGGAATAGCACCATTTGAAGCCAGCGATGAGCAACTCAAGTAGATGTAGAACTATGAAAACGGTGGGTCCCCTAACATCTGAATAGAATATTTCACCTATTTTTTTAAAAATTATTTTCATGTATGGAAACAGGTTTCCCTAATTTTGTATTTTTTCGAATTGAAGCGCATAATGTATCTATATATAGACAAGTGAGTAAGTCAATTTGTAGGGTGCATCCACATGTATGTAAGCTAGTATCCATCCCTTAATATCACCATAACTTTTAATCACAGCAACTCATGTTGAATAAAAGCATGTAAGGCCCTGCAGGCTTCTAAAGGGAAAAGTCCCACTGACGTTTCATTGATGTCAATGCGTCCCTAGCCATGGTCATGGTATATGCAAAATAGAGAATCTATCCAAGGATATTCCTGTCAGCTCGCATCCATTTTAAATACTCCATTCCGTACTATCTATCTTGACGTACTTGTATCTATAATATTTGCGTAGCCTTCCATATGCTTTCTCTCTGTACAGGACCATCGTCGTCAATACTACGATGGAGCCACCCCATCGGTACTTTGTACTGCAAATACCAATGACTTTAGTAGGGCTTTAAGTTGCTATGACAACGTTCCTTTGATGGATTTACATTTATGTACGGAGGGTCTGGAGTACTCCACTGAACGGTACATTGTCAAAAGAGAGGATGAATTATGATTGAACCGTAACATAGTATTTCAGTGGCTGAAATGAAGGCAGCGCTAAGCGAAAGCAAAGCTAAGTCCTTTATCAATCCTCACCGCTATTGAAACCATTAAAAGGGGGTTGTTTCCGAAATTTGCTGCGGAGATGGAGCAAATACCTTCCTGCTTTTCGGTGCAGTAATGGCTGTGGCATCCGTTTCGTAGTGATATCTTTTGAATGAGGTTAATATACTTGTTTTGAGTGATGATTCAAGGATTTCGTGAGAATAAGATTCTTTTTACAAGGCAAGGAAAGAACTGACAGTGTTCATTAACATTATTTGCCTGTTAAAATTACATTAAAGGGCACAAATGCCTGAATGATCATATACTTTTACAAAAAAATCAGGAGGAGGAGCTCTAGCAAATCAAGATTCTATGTGAACCCCTTGCAAAGATACATACTTCCTTTTAGGTAACCAATTACACCATGTCCGAATGTCCAGAAGATGCGGAAGTTAAAATTTAAAAACAACGATATATTCTGAAACCTTTCCTAGTACATCAGTCCGTATCGAAATGTTATGAATTTACAACGTCATACTGTCCACCCTTGCATTGTTTGAAGGTGTTTGAATACAAAGTGCAATCGAAATTTAATTAGATGGCAATTCGATGTAATTTACAACTGACCACCGTTTTCTGGAATACTAACTGGGGTAGTTAAAAATGTACGCAAAAAAGACCCAAAGAAGGAACCAGTCGCTCCTATCAAATTTCCCAACTGATAACATTCCGTCGATCAGCAATTCAAATATCTTTTACCAAAAAGTTTGCAAAAATGCCGTGTTATAAAGTCACAAGTATCCGGAAGAACATTTGGCAAACATCTAGTTTCAAGAAGCCTCGACAAACTTACATCGCGCCTGGGAGCTTCCATTAATGTTCTTTGCTACCATAATTAATATTGAACTTTAAAAAACACAAATATTTATGATTACGGAGTCAACGCCTGGCCAGAAACTTTCTGATAAGATACTGCGCAATAATTGTGTGTAAATTGTGGAAAGTCGTTTTTAACATATAAAATATTTTACGATATCTTGGACAAACAGAGAAATTCATTACAGAAAGATAATGGAAGAAATGGTAAGCCCATTATAAAGGGAGGTAGAAAAAGGAGGCACTTCAGTTATGGTTGGCTCTCCGATGGGAAAACAAAAATGAGGTCAATAAGAGAAAGGGCCGAATATATATATGTATGTCAATATACCTAAAAACTTAAATCTTTTAATGTCACATTCATCTGTATCAACTAGAAAGTTTAGTGGACCCATGATACTACCCAAAATGCGATTGAATGTTCTTTACCAATTCAATGCTTCCGAGAAATTATACCAAAGAGTGTGAAGGTCGAATAATTGAAAAATAGTTTGGTATCTAGACTCAAGGAATAATTTTTTTTTGTGGGGGTAGGTGAATGCGTTCAGGCGCACAGTTTTGGACTTCCGCAACGATACACCGTCGGACTACCAGCTAAACGCCTCCCCGTTTCGTCATAGAACTAGCCTGGAACCGTTTATCACATTGCTTCGGGTTAGCCCTCCTGCTTTCCCGCGTTGGGTCTTTAAGTTAGGGAATATTTTTCACCAGCGGGAAGGGAGAGAAGGATGGGAAGTGTTAGTTTAAGGAACCGCCTCCCATTTGGCCCTCCACCGGACAAGCTCTGTCCTCTTCGCAACAAAGAGAACCTGGACGTGACGCGCAACCCTGTTTCATCTGTCACTTCCCCTCAGAATTTCTCTGACAATATTGTCTGGAGAGAGCTTCCAGCTCCATCTCAACGATCAGTGCCGTCCACAACCCCATTGCGGAATATTGAGAAAGACGATGGTGCGTTCCCAACCTTGTGCAGATCCTAATTGACCTAACTGCCAGCTTGGAAGCACCAAAATTGCCGAGGATCCATGCAGTCCATCAGTCTCTTGACTCGTTTTGCCGAGAGAGTTGCCTTTTGTTAAGAGAGTCTTGAGGTTCTTCACCATCTCTATTGAGTCTTGTCCCTTGCGCTTAGCTTTACCTTTCTTAACAAGAAGGGCAAATAATTCCTGCGCTAAGTAGCACGGTGCGGGTTTAAATGCCCCCTACAAAGCTTCCAGTCTCTGTATATGTGTAAGGCGCTTAAGATACACTTCCTTGCTAGGAGCATCAGCCCATACTTCTGTGCCGTAGAACAGTGCAGACTGCGCTGCACTCATTAGAAGACACAGAATTCGTCACAAGGCGACTCAAGGCAGCTTTGTCCGTTGCGGGCTTCATTTGCTCGAAAAAGCTCGTCTTTGAATCTAGTGTCAGTCCAAGGTACTTAACCGTTGGTATGACTTGATTATTAACTTACCGATCCATAAAGGATGCAGAAACAAGATTTTCTTTTTAGTCGGGATGACTACTTCAGTTTTTTTTGCAGTGCAACGCTGAAAGCATGGGTAGCCATCCATCCGCTTACGCGTGTGATTAATATGCCTAGTTTGCTTTGTGCCCTTTTTGCAGTGCGCCCGGTAGCAAGTGTCGCAACATCATTTACAAACCGACTTGGCGCGAGTCCTAGGAGACTACAGTAAAAAACATTTTAGAGGTCCGTCCCTGGGAAGGATCCCTGTACTATGCCCCATATGATCTTCGTCCTACTCTGGCCCTCTTATGGTACTTTCAGATAATCCTTCAATATCCGCAGGAGATAATCCCCTATCTTACGAAGTTAAAGGCATTTCTTACATCAAACATTATGCTGAGTACAACCCGTCGAAATCGAGGACTGTGTACCTTAACTTGATGATTGGATGACAGGGTCCACCATAGATCTCCCTCCCTTCTAAAACCGAATTGTGTTAAAGATAAGTCTCCGGTAGCACGTATCGCTTCAGCGAGCCTATTCTTGATGAGATTTTCGAGCACTTTTCCGGGCGTCTGAAGCACAGAAAGTGGTTGTTATACAGATGTCATCTCAGGATCTCCTTTCTCTTTGCTAATCAGCGCAAGCCTCCCAGAGCGGCAAGCGTTGAATGTGCCGAGCAGTAAGTCTGGTCGATGGTGGCTCATGAGTTTGTATACCTCTGTCGGGATTGTACGATGGCGTCTTCGGGTTTTTGATAGAAAAGGTTGTCTCTCCAAACTCTTTTATGGAGAAAAGTAAGCAATTCTCGGGGCCATCCACGCTGCTAGCATCTACCTGTGCGAGATGGCCAGGGAATAATGTATGTGCAATACGGTCTATCTGTTCGGCATTAAGTGAACAGCATTTCCGCAAGGGCCCGATTCTTCGGTTGACCAGTTTATAACCAAGTTCCCATGTATCTCCGTTCATTCCGTCGACTAGGCCTTGCCAACAGCAAGCTTTTCTTCTGTTTATCGCACTGGGGAGTTTCGTTTTAGTTGATCTGAACTCGGTCAATCTGGAGTATAATTACTCCAGGTCGTTTTAACTTTGTATTAAATGGTAGAGCTCGGCAATTTTCGCCACCCACAAATAAAAAGAGGATTTGCTGCATCTGTGTGTTCCCTAGGGTATGGAAGCCCCGCAGGCTATCGTTATTAGGTTCATTACTGAATTTACAACATCGTCAGCTGTGGCATCATGACACCCCGACTCTTCCCAACCTCCCACTCAAGCGTAGCTCAATCGATTCTGAGAGCTTCGAGAATTTCCCAGTGTTCCCCTTCACGGCGTTCCATACACAGGGAGAGAGGCGGTCTGGTACGCATCGAGAGGTGGCGTCAACCATTTCAAAAGGACTACTTGGAGGGCCAGCCGCGTGTTGGAAGGATATGGCACAGTATTCTTTACTGATGTATCAAAGATGGTTTGTGGAGTCGGTGCGGGGGTTTTCTGAGGTATACACAGGGTAGTCTAGTCCTAAGGTCTCCCAGGATTCGCTAGTGTATTCCAAGCGGTGGTGCTGGCGACACTGGATGCCTGCCAATGGGTAGGTCATTATCCGAGAACCAAGCTTAACATAGCAATTCTGACCGACAACCAAGCGGCCATTAAGGCTTTGTACTCAGTGCCGAGGGTGATGGGGTAGTTCGGAGACACGTTGTATAGTCTGGGCGTCACGTTCAAGGTCATCCTTTTTAGGGTTTCATCATCATCAACGGCGCAACAACCGGTATCCGGTCTAGGCCTGCCTTAATAAGGAACTCCAGACATCCCGGTTTTGCGCCGAGGTCCACCAATTCGATATCCCTAAAAGCTGTCTGGCGTCCTGGCCCACGCCATCGCTCCATCTTAGGCAGGGTCTGCCTCGTCTTCTTTTCCTACCATAGATATTGCCCTTATAGACTTTCCGGGTGGGATCATCTTCATCCATACGGATTAAGTGACCCGCCCACCGTAACCTATTGAGCCGGATTTTATCCACAACCGGACGGTCATGGTATCGCTCATAGATTTCGTCATTGTGTAGGCTACGGAATCGTCCATCCTCATGTAGGGGGCCAAAAATTCTTCGGAGGATTCTTCTCTCGAACGCGGCCAAGAGTTCGCAATTTTTCTTGCTAAGAACCCAAGTTTCCGAGGAATACATGAGGACTGGCAAGATCATAGTCTTGTACAGTAAGAGCTTTGACCCTATGGTGAGACGTTTCGAGCGGAACAGTCTTTGTAAGCTGAAGTAGGCTCTGTTGGCTGACAACAACCGTGCGCGGATTTCCTCATCGTAGTTGTTATCGGTTGTGATTTTCGACCCTAGATAGGAGAAATTGTCAACGGTCTCAAAGTTGTATTCCCCTATCCTTATTCTTGTTCGTGCTTGTGTTTGACCAGTGCGGTTTGATGTTGTTGGTTGATTCGTCTTCGGTGCTGACGTTGCCACCATGTATTTTGTCTTGCCTTCATTGATGTGCAGCCCAAGATCTCGCGCCGCCTGCTCGATCTGGATGAAGGCAGTTTGAACGTCTCGGGTGGTTCTTCCCATGATGTCGATATCGTCAGCATAGGCCAGTAGTTGGGTGGACTTGAAGAGGATCGTACCTCTTGCATTCACCTCAGCATCACGGATCACCTTCTCGAGGGCCAGGTTAAAGAGGACGCATGATAGCGCATCCCCTTGTCGTAGACCGTTGTTGATGTCGAATGGTCTTGAGAGTGATCCTGCTGCTTTTATCTGGCCTCGCACATTGGTCAGGGTCAGCCTAGTCAGTCTTATTAATTTCGTCGGGATACCGAATTCTCTCATGGCCGTGTACAGTTTTACCCTGGCTATGCTATCATAGGCGGCTTTAAAGTCGATGAACAGATGGTGCAACTGTTGTCCATATTCCAACAGTTTTTCCATCGCCTGCCGCAGAGAGAAAATCTGATCTGTTGCTGATTTGCCTGGAGTGAAGCCTCTTTGGTATGGGCCAATGATGTTCTGGGCGTATGGGGCTATCCGGCCTAGCAAGATAGTGGACAATATCTTATAGATGGTACTCAGCAACGTGATACCTCTATAATTGCTACACTGTGTGATATCTCCCTTTTTATGTATGAGACAGATTATGCCTCGCTGCCAATCGTCAGGCATTGATTCGCTGTCCCATACCTTGAGCACAAGTTGATGAACCACTTGGTGTAATTGGTCGCCTCCATATTTAACCAATTCGGCTGTAATTCCATCGGCTCCTGGCGACTTATGATTTTTTAGCCGATGGATTGCACGGACTGTTTCTAATAAACTTGGTGGTGGCAGTATTTGTCCGTCGTCTTCAGTTGGCGGGACCTCCAACTCGCCGATGTTCTGGTTGTTCAGTAGCTCATCAAAGTACTCAACCCATCGCTCTAATATGCCCATTCTGTCGGAAATCAGATTTCCCTCTTTGTCTCGGCAGGATGAGCATCGAGGTGTATAAGGCTTCATCCTGCTGACTTGTTGGTAAAACTTGCGCGCCTGGTGCGGTTGCTCCCTGTACTTTTCTAGTTCACAGACTTGTTGGTTCTCCCAGGCTTCCTTTTTCCGTCTGTGAAGTCGCTTCTCCGCTCGACGGAGTTCGTGATAAGTCTCTGCGCGTGCCCGCGTTCTTTGAGAATGCAACATTACTCGGTATGCGGCATTCTTCCGTTCCGTTGCTAGCTTACATTCATCGTCAAACCAGCCGTTCCGACTCCTTTTGCGGCTGGGGCCAAGTATATTTGTGGCCGTATCCATGATAACGTTCTTCAGGTGGTTGTGAAGATCATTAGTTGATGCTTCATCTCCAGGTCCTCTATTGACTGCGGTTATTGCGGCATCCATTTCCCTCTTATAGGTGTCGCGGAGGGTTGTGTTGTGGATGGCTTCAGTGTTCACTCTCACCTGATTGTCAGAGGGGATTCTAGGTGGTATTGTTATTCGAGCTCGGAGCACCATGCCAACGAGATAGTGATCCGAGTCTATATTGCCCCCCCTATATGTTCTGACATTCATCAAGGCTGAGAGGTGGCGGCGTTCGATCAACACGTGGTCAATTTGGTTGAAAGTGGTCCCGTCTGGAGAGGCCCACGTATGTTTGTGGACCGCTTTCCGCGCAAACCAGGTACTTCCAACAACCATTTCGTGTGACCCTGCTAATTGAATAGTCCGCAGTCCGTTATCATTTGTTTTTTCGTGTAAGCTATGGGAGCCAACGTATCGCCTGAATACGGGCTCCTTCCCTACTTGGCTGTTGAAATCCCCAAGTATGATTTTGATATCATATCTGGGACAGGCTTCGAGGGCTCTTTCTACTGCCTCGTAGAAGGTATCCTTCTCCGACTCTGCAGTCTCCTCTGTAGGGGCGTGAACGTTTATGAGGCTTATATTTCTAAACTTGCCTCGCAAGCGCAGAGTGCATAGCCGTTCGCTTATACTTTCAAAGCCGATAACAGCAGGTTTCATTTTTTGGCTGACTAAGAAACCTACTCCGAGCACATGGTTTACTGGATGGCCGCTATAATATATGGTGTAGTGGCTCTT
The DNA here is from genome assembly GCF_905115235.1 of Hermetia illucens. Lineage (NCBI taxonomy): Eukaryota > Metazoa > Arthropoda > Insecta > Diptera > Stratiomyidae > Hermetia > Hermetia illucens. The sequence goes on along the minus strand of NW_024037041.1, from coordinate 70,172 downwards.
CTCCAGGAAACCGGTCCCTGTCCATCGCATCTCTTGCAACGCTGTTACATCAGCCCTATATTGGGACAGGGTATCGGCTAGCTGCTTATCAGCTTCATCTCTGTACAGGGAGCGCACGTTCCATGAGAAAATGCGCAAATCGTTGTTCCTTTGTCGTTGCCGGGTCCGTCGTTTTAATATCCGTCCTATCCGAGGCTCCTGTTGTGGCTTCGTAACGGTTGTTTTCCGTGTAGGGTTGTCAGCCCTACCCAACCCCCAACCTGGAGGACCAGTTGGTACAATTTGTCCCGTTTTTAGGCGCGGGAGACTCGCCTTCATCCTTCTCCGTCTGCAGCTTTTCGTTAAGAAAGAGCTCCCAGCGGTCACCACGTGGAGGTGGAGATAGGGTTTGGTAGTAGAGCTGTTGGTGTTGGTTCAGCAGGCATTTCCCAGGTTTTATGCTCCATCGTGGGTACCAATCCACGTTTCGTCCCGGGACCTATACTACCCTTTGACCAGGGTTTCGGTAATAGGAAAAAAGAGGGGAATGGGCGGGTTGACGGACTGGCTAGAGGGGTCTGCGTCCTCCTGGCGACTGTCAAGAGAGTAATCTACTTGGACTTCTTAGCTTAGCTGATTTCATTTGGCGAAGGTTCACTACCTGCACGAATTCAAGAAGATTTTAGTGCGCCTTTGACATCGTGGGGTTTTTTGGGTCAGACACCCATGGGGCACTGGCCTATAGGCAGCCATATCAAATTACAAGTTGCGGAGAGGAATGAGGAACCCTTTAGCAGTTCTGTTGCGATTTCTACAGACACTAGGTAAACCATTCTTTGAAAACTTCAAGGCGACTTCTAGTTGTAGGGTGGCATTAAGAACAGAAAAGAAGGTGGCTCTCCTTAGCAGATCATTTTTTAGGAGCTCCGAAATAGAGACAGATAGCAAAATAATTTTTTATCCGGATCATGCCCCAAAAACTTTGGTTGAGAACTGAGAATGACAATCTCTCTACCAATATCAAGGCGGACAGATCAGATCTATGTAGATGTTTTGCCGAGGGGAGATGGGAGGATATGAGATGAGTGCATTATCCAATGACAATGGGAGCTGGAGTTTCTGATAGAACCTTTAGTTTCCCTTTACTATACCCAATATATTTTTGGACACCTTATGCTATATCCGGCGTTTTGGTCTGATTATGCTTCAGGATAAGGCTGTATAATTAGGTAAGTCACATGATGGCTGCTGGAAACCGTTACGGATGGGCCAGGTTGAAAATATGTTTATCCAACTAGTGACAGCCTGTTTGCCTGTTGATCATGTTTTAGGGGTAAGCGGATTTGGTGGGAGATGAATCGAAAAAATAGCTTAGGAACCATCCTCCTTGCACTGGAGAAGGTACTAAAAGGATTTCAAATTAAGATGGAAAAGCATACACCGATGACTTTGTCTCGGGTATACGAACTCAGAGTACCTTGGGCACCTTCAGTTCGAAGTAAGACCCTTACCTTAATGTTCCGAAAGCAACTTCTACAAACAACGAAACAGTAGCGATGATATACGCACTGAGAAACCCTTCAGAGGTGTGGCCAAGAGTCACTTGCAAGTGGCGTGGGCGCATGGTAATTCCTGTAATGGTAAACTGGTGCCAGAGATGTGGATCAGTGTTGAGACTAATCCGTCAGAGATGGTCATTGGCCACCTCTCATTATCAGCAAAGTGAACCGGGGGGATTATTCTCTCTTTTTATTCTTCCCAGGGGATTCTACCTACTAGCGGTGACTTTCTCGGTTGCTTTCAAGTTTCCCTTATACGAGGAGATTCCCAGGAGACCGGTTGATCGCAACTGGTTACTAAAGATGACAAGCTCGTCAAGTTCTTGCGTCTTAGAACCAGCAGAATCTCCATGGAGTCGAGACTGCATGGAGCCACTTGAAAAGGCGGACTATAAAGTGCGGTTCGGAATCTGGAGCGAAGATCTGAAAGTGTTTCGCTCCAAGAAACCGGTCGGCGGCCTCGATATATTCGCCATTGCGAACGAGCTGAGGAGATGAAAATCGACGGTTCCTCTTATGCAGGCAGATCCACAGAATTAGCGGCACTGATCTAGAACATGCATATTTGTCAAGAAATGCCTGCATGTTTTTCTATGTCCGAGCGATCAACTCTACCAGAAGAATTACTGTATTTGACGATCACCATGGTAGCAAAGAACGTCAACCTGTTGATAGGCAATGGATATGGTTTGAAGCTGCTCGGAAATCAACGAAATAGGCGACTCTCTTCTTGATTTTATTATCAACACAAACCTGTCAGTACATAACAAGGGTACTACACAAAACTTCCATTTTCCAAGTTCGGAGAACTGTGACGGTTGGGAGGAGGTCTTTGATTTTACCCTATCAACCACCAATGGTTTTCAGGATTGAGAACTGGAGACTGTCTGACCAGAGATCTTTCTAAGATCCCAGTTACATACTTTTCAGTCTAAATCTTGCTTTTGAGGTTTCCAAGCCTTTCAGAGGACTCTCCAGGCCAAAATGGCATAATGCCAGTTATGCTGCTAAACCAGCAAGGAAGAGTTGTCCTGTGGCTTGTAGAGATTACCGCCTTTCTCCTCTCAGTACGCTTACTTCTATGGCAAATCTATGGAAACCGCTTTTCGCGATTATTTCGCACTGGCTGCCTTTCTCGATATAGAGGGAGCATTTGTCAACGTTAGTACCAAACCTATAAAGAAAGCTCTTACCAGAATGGGATTGGAGGAGTGTCTTAAGCATTGAATATTATCCATGTGAAAAATCTGATTTAGGAGGCAGCCACAGAACAGAACGCCCTAGGATGGTACCATCCTTCCGATGTTTGGTTGATAGTGATACATGGAATTCTACGTATATTGGACATTAATGAAGTATGCCGACGACTTGGTGATGAAAGTGTCCCGGGTGTTTCCCTTCCTTATGAGGCAAATCATGAAGGATGTGTTGGGAAAGGAGTGCCTGTAGGCTGCATGACGCGGACGCAGTGTAAATCTAACCAAACTGGGGGACAAGGGTACCTGAATTCCACCTCCCGCAGCTAAATGTAGCCAAATGTAGTGTCGATCATCCCTCTCTCAACCAATGATCTAGCACATCACTTGCCAGAATTGACTGTACATCTTTGCAGGTCTACAATGACGGTCATTACGTTCGTTGAGTGGGCACGTCGAGGTCATACTGGTGCTTGGATAGGCCATTTGGGTACGACTATTAATTTCGCACCGGGCCAAATGGAGAGTAATTTGCTTCCACCCTTTTTAGTCCACGGACTATCCTTTTTGGGTTTAACTCAGAAATTTCAAAAATTAAAAAAGGGATGAAGACGGCTTGGGTTTCGTACCAGGGCAGAGCAACGCATCAGACTCTGCCTCACCTCCGCCTTGGGAGTCCGTGGACCATAAAGAGTGGGAGCAAGTTGTCTTAGGACTCCTCAATCCTTAGACAAAAGTTCTTTTAGATGCTTGCTGAATGTTTTCCCGAATACGTCACTGCTAGTTTTGTAGCATAGTGGTAGCTGCCTTCCTAGAATCCAGAGCTCTATCGCCGATTCTTTGACATACACAAGAATGACAAGGCGATTGAAGATATTTCGAGGAATTATATATATCTATTTAGTGTCACATTAACATGATATTACGAGCATGTAAAGGTTTAGAAGTAGCTCATGAGAGTGCGCGACACTCCCAAGTCATCCCACTCAGTCCCTCATCAATTGAATTGAAAGACATGCAGCACTACGTGAAAGTGATACTCAAAACGTAGCATTATCCTTGACGCATCTGCTCCTTTCTCAATGCAACTATCTCCTCTCAATCTTACTTCACCTGTTATATGAACGTAATGAAACTTTTGAAAAGTAAATAGTACACTTTTATCGATAAGATAAGATTTTCAATGGACCCTTTTTGAAGGAACTTATGCAGAATCCTGTGAGGAAAAGCTTATCTGTGAATGCGATTTCGTGAAAGTTGTTTACTCTGATGAAAATCTTCTTTGAATTTATTTTCAGTTAAGGAAGTTTTTCCCTACAAAGATGCGGATACAAATTAAAATCTTTGGAAGGTTGTGAACTTACGGATGTAAACATCTTTGAATGAACGCTAGAGTTTGGATAGTTTCCGTTTTGAGGACTATGATTTTTACTCGATTTTGTGGGAGACTTTTTGCAGGATTTTGCAATAAGAGCGATACGATATGAAATGAGGCATTCCACAAAGTGTTAGTGTTTCCTTTACCCGTATGCTTGGGAAAGGGTCTTCACGCTTAATGAGACTATTGCTTCATCATCTCGTATTCCTCCCACTTTGTTCAGTCCCTCGATAACCTCTCGACTAATCTTGACTGATTTTTCCCTTGTTTTTAGATTAGGCTTTTGACCTTTTAACTTTAATAGTCCAATTCTTTGCAAACCTCACACTTTTTAGGTACACCGGAACATAGACTGGGGTTTTACAATCAATACTCGATAGATAAAGAATGAAGAAAAAGTGAAGTGACTATTTGCTCGTTAGAGGCAGAAGAGAATAATTATCTCCTTCATGTGTTTCTTTTCTGCCCCTAACTCATCGCATACTTTTCTCGCCAGTCCTCCACTCCCGTGGCGAGCTCTGCAAAGTGGATAGTTCCGCGCCATCTATTTGTTCGCATTCGCAACATTCGAAATAAATTTCAAATGCTGCCTCGCCACAACCTTACCCAGAAACCATTTCGTTACATTCTTATTTATTTGCCTCTTTGCGTACTTCATGATGATTGATTCTGACACGCAAGTTGCTCGTTCCGCCACAACATTCCACCCCCAGCTGGAACTAAAGAGGGGTTTCAGTGAGGAATTAGACGCATGGCTCCCTCAATCCGGTTGCGGAAAGTCAAAACTGATGCGTCGTGCGCCTCTCGCCCTGGTTGCGTTTTCTTGTGGGAAAAAAGTGGGTTCGTCGAGCCAAGGAGACCCGTTTGACAGTTCCCCCAACGTGGAGGCTATAATGATGTCGGGCTCGATTGAAGACTTCGAAGGGGCCCTCATAAGGTGCTGCAAAGGCTTCGAGGAGCGTCCGACCTAATTAGGACATAAGTACAGGATTCGAGATTCCTGGGCACGTCAGCCACGGTTTTTGCGTGGTTGACGGGTGGTGGTGGCTTAAGTTTTGGTATTGTGCCCTTGTGCAAACGCAGCAGATCGGCAGTCTCGACCTGATGTCGAAAACAGGTCGATTGGCTGCCCATATGACAAGTAGAACGAGTGGCAGGACCTGCAATAAAAAAGAGTCGTTTTGGACCATTATAGCGGCGTTCAAATATTAAATAGATTTGTACTTTCCCAATCAGGTCCTAGTTTTGGAGCCTATTGCGAAATCGGTGAGTGAGGGTCGTTAACATTAAGGGGCCATTCTTAGAAACCCACTCGAAAAATTTGGATAATATCATGAGGTTGCCTCTGTTTGACATCGAGGTTCTCGGTGGGCTGGCATCATAAACTCAGACCTACCGATACCGTGGTAATTTCCTTAGTGCTTAGTAGCTTATTCGTCAGTCACATTCATTTCATAGTAACTACCTTCAGCAGGTCTATTGCGAAAACCGCGAAGATGGATAGGGCGACAGCGCCTAAGTTTCAATTCCGTAGAGGCTCATCAAATCCATTGCTGGAAATAAGAAAAGAACTCAGATATTGAAAATGATTATAGAGCACTATGGTCGAACTCTGATTTGACAAAAAAGAGTAGAACGTTACGGACAACAACCAAGCTCTGAAGTCTGGCTTTGCTGAAATCAGTGCAAGGAGGTTAGAAAGCTGCGAAGAAAAATATAGCGTCGGCTAAACGATTATCATGGAAACGTTTCTACGAAGAGACTAATTCTTTCAAAATAATTTTGAAGTTGAATCGGATCCTTGGTAGAGAATGCAGCTATCAATTGGGCAAGCTACGTTTTTAGAACGGGAAGAATACAGAAACAAATGAGGAAACTACTTAAAATGCACTTTCCAGGCAGCAACCGAAATCATAGATTAGGGTCGACAGTTAGATACAGCCCTTAACCTAGAGGCAGGACTTTGGCATGCAAAATAATGTCAGTTGAGCGAACCATCATTTAACTTCCGAGAAAAATCTGCTGCCCTAGACAACATCATTCCTCCCCTAGTAATAGAGGGGGTGGATCCTTACATATTCGGAATATATACCATCATCATCAACGGCGCAACAACCGGTATCCGGTCTAGGCCTGCCTTAATAAGGAACTCCAGACATCCCGGTTTTGCGCCGAGGTCCACCAATTCGATATCCCTAAAAGCTGTCTGGCGTCCTGGCTCACGCCATCGCTCCATCTTAGGCACGGTCTGCCTCGTCTTCTTTTCCTACCATAGATATTGCCCTTATAGACTTTCCGGGTGGGATCATCTTCATCCATACGGATTTAGTGACCCGCCCACCGTAACCTATTGAGCCAGATTTTATCCACAACCGGACGGTCATGGTATCGCTCATAGATTTCGTCATTGTGTAGGTTACGGAATCGTCCATCCTCATGTAGGGGGCCAAAAATTCTTCGGAGGATTCTTCTCTCGAACGCGGCCAAGAGTTTGCAATTTTTCTTGCTAAGAACCCAAGTTTCCGAGGAATACATGAGGACTGGCAAGATCATAGTCTTGTACAGTAAGAGCTTTGACCCTATGGTGAGACGTTTCGAGCGGAATAGTCTTTGTAAGCTGAATAGGCTCTCTCGGAATATATACGGTGCATGTTTTATTCTAATTACCTAGCCTGATATGAAGGGGATTATTTTCAAACCGAGGAAACCTACCTAACCAATATCTTGTAATCAACACCTTCCTAGTCCTCTTAGAGAATATAATGGTCTTTGGGCAAGCATTTGCGGCCGATTTAGCTATAATAATTGCATAACACAATAAGTGATCGTTTCACTGGTGACATCTTCATAATGGACTCCCGGCGAAAGCTAGGGAGATCGAATTAGCTACGTGCACTAGGAACTTTAGGTGGGCAACTACAACTATGAGGAATGGAAGTTCTGCTGGTATAAACTGCAAAATTTGTCTTTAAGAATACATATTCTGTCATAATCACCAAAAGAGGAGAATAGTCGGCAGATAACCATGAGTTTTTGGGATAGACTTCACCGGTGAGTCAGTTATGGAAGATACATCGGGGTCAGGGATGTTTTTGGTAAATCCGGTTCTGGGACTGACCTAACACCTCGAAGAAATAACGATCATATATGCCATTTTATTGGCAGTTTTCAGTCCAACTCAGTTATAATTGGGAAGCTGACAGATTTTCCGCGGATTTTTGCCAAAGGAAAGTTTTGACAATGGTGGGATCAGAGTCAGCATTTCTATCAAATCTACTCCTCCATTTTTGGGTGCGTCCCACGTACAGTTAAATTGTTGTTGTTATGACATTTATACCCGACATCTGAGTCCTTCGGATGTCAGTTAAAATTATGTAGAGTTGCTCTGTTAACGTTGCAAATGGACAATTATCAGGTTTATTTTTTTAACAACTCTATGGCCTCCTTATATTTCGATATTATTTATGTAAGCTGACCTCGCCCTCTTTTATGATATTTAAGGTGAATACTTTGGGCATCTTCAGTTTCAAATAAGATCGTGGCTTGCCGGCCACCTGGGTGGACATTCTTCCCGGACTACTTGTAGGACCAAGACATGGACTCAATTATTGAAAAAAGGAACATGTCGACGATAGAAGAAGTGGTGGTGATGCCAGCTGCATCACCGGAGGACAAGTTGCTGGCATTCAGCCAGGAGACAATAGCCGTCAAGAGCAGCATACTCGGTGCCAGCCCTAGCACTGTTGTGCTGAAACCAACCGCAGGGACTTCCCGGTTCGAGGCGGTAGACGGATTAATGGTTTCTGCGGTCAAGCTGGGTGTAGTCAGTACCAGACGTAGTAATCCTAACCCGAAACCCTCGACGTTCGGGGATCCCTCAAAAGAAAACGCCGATAAGAACGTCGGTCACCGAAAACCGACTAAGAAGCAAAGGCTCTCCTGTGTCCTGCTCAAGAGCCAATATCAGAAGGCTCTGCATATTCTCAGGAAGATTGCTAAGGATAAGGAGACCGGGAATGTCGACGAGCGGCACGAAAAAGTCCCCGCTAAATATCGGGTGATTTTTGAGAAATACGAGTATATCAGCAAACGCTTGGCAGACAAGCACCGCTGTGAAATGGAATCGATCTCAATACGAGGTCCAACAAAAGCACAAGTGGAGCAGAGTGGGCAAGAGCTAGAACGATAAGCAATCTCTGGAAAAAAGTAAGTAGTGACGCTGTCGTCAATCAGTACGAGATGTGGAGGGAATTACGCTTATACAATCAAGTGAATAGGGTTTCCGCAAAGCTAGGCTCTGTAGCAACGAGCTTTACTTTTGTCTATTGCGCTGTGAAGGTTTCTTTTGGTTGATCTGTACACTGCGATTGTAGCGCCTATCGGGTGTTTAAATGTTGTGCAAAACGGCGGAGCTTATGGGTTTATGGCTGAGTGCCTCCTGAGCGTGGAAGACCAACATGCAGTATTTATCGGGTTCATAATTGAATTTATCACAGTATCAGCTGCAGCCCTCTATCTACCGAACTGTCCTCTAGTGCGGTTCTGTCCGTTGCAAGATCATCGACGAATCATCCTGCGTTTTGCACGCAGCGAGAGTGCCGGGCTGGTGTACACCGGACGATTGCGTCAGCCACTTCGAATGCTATATATGGGTGGTATATCGGTCATTTCTTTTCCAAAACTTGCCACTCGTCCACCAACGACACCAGTGATTTCGCCGCAAAGGTTATATCCTGAATGATTCCTTCGTAGCCTGGGCACCGGAGCGTCATCGTAGATCTGGTGGCTAAGATTATCAGCCCTATTCTTGCTATACCCCATTCAACTGTCATGGCATTGAAGTTAATTCCAACCAGGATTTGCTCTTCTGTTCCTAAGACAGCATCCTCCAGGGCATCAAGCCTGCTTCAAAGGTTCAGCATCGTTTCATTCGGTGTTAGGGAGGCCCGGAAAAATGTTATCCCTAAACTCCAAATTCGGACTAAGCCATTCCTTCAGGCTCGGGGAAGAACTCGAAGTCGGATGGAATCCCAAACCCAGTGGACGGCGGTATTTGATAAGTTGAGATGCCATGAAACTGCGTTGTTTTCACCGTATTGTTCGCTGATTAGCATTAGATCAGCTTTTAGACGGGTGCACCTTGTTTAATCATCTGCAACATTTGGTAGGGGTTACCTGAATTTGTACTTTACATCCTTACGTATTGCTTAGAAGCTTCCACTAGCGAGTTTTTAGTCCTGACAGTTCACAGGGATGCAATTTATCCGGGCATTGGATTTAAGCCTCTTTTCTCCCTTTTCTGTAAAGCAGTCAAAGTCTCGGATTTTCAGAAAGCAACTTGGAGCCCACCACCTTTTATTTTCCATATGGAAGATACTTTTGCTCCATTCTTTTTGGGCTTGCTTTTATAACCGATTTGGCTGAAGAATTTTGGAAAGGTTCCTTTTCGTTTGGTGTACCACAATTGGCATCCCCTTTGTCTTTAGGAAGACGGTTTTCTAATGACGTGATGGGTTGTTTTCTCTTATCCTCGTTGCCTTCTTTTTGAGTCCTGGAGACTACTTGGGTGAAGTTTCATTCAGATGCGTCTTTCTCTTTTCATTTCTGCCCAGTTCGCTCTGCAGTGAACTATCTGCGGTCCGTTTGGCGCTTAAAGTACTCTTGTGGGAAATGTGTACGCTTGTCTGACTTTAAAAGAAAATGCGGTCTAGGAGTCCCTCCAGCTCCATTAGCCCGTTCCGCCTTTTCTAACGTCCCGAAGTCGTGCTGTTGAGGGCGCATTTTTGTGCTGCATCCAAAGACAACCAAATCTTTCTCCATCCCTTCTATCTCCTCAGTTTTATTATTTTCATTTTCCGTCGAAATGATACTAGCATATCGTGTGCAGGGAGGGGACGCAATAGTTAGTAATGACTGTACCGTGGGAATAAAACACTTACCTTATTTTCTTGAGCGCTGACCGACGCCTAATTGATCCTGGAGCTCATAGAAGGATCAGCAATCGTTCAGGGCAACGTGGTCTGCTAATACCGATTCAATGCATATTATCGGAATAGGGTTTCGAAAGGGTTGGTTCTCGATGCACGTCGCTACTACCACATTGGCAGAGCTAGGTTTACATTACCCTATCAACGTCGGTAAAGCGCTGTCGACGACTCCGGGGACTTCTAGAGTGTCCTGATCTTCACCAACCACTAGCGGTTTGCTTTTCACGAAGAAATGTTCTTAAGGCTACAACCTAATACGCAGGGGTCATAACGACTTACTTGCGTGCCTTGGACTCGATTACACGTATCGTTAGAAATCACAGAAGACTCGCGAAGGTATGTTTTGATGATATCTTATGATGTTTAACCATACTAAGTCGAGCTATAGGGATCGTTTGCTGAAGCTTTGTGCAGCCGGTGGTTCTTTGTTAATCCTCGGAAAAGTAGTAGTTTCACTTCAAGTTACCCGCGTATGAGAATGCCAATAGTGCATGCTACCGCTGCGATGAAGGCCTGTTTCTAGCTTTGACAAATTCCACTTTCAGTGCTCGGATTCGAAATTTAGGACTGGGAGGAGGTCCTTCCGAACCTGATGAGCTTCTCCTCAACCGAACTTTGAGCCGACCCTATCCTGCTCTATCAAATACTCCTCTATTGGCTTAAGACTTGGCTTGTACTTTACTCTCTGGCTAAGAAAGTGTTACAAATAACATATCTAAGTAGGATCAAATTGCACAGTTTGCTTGATTATCCTATCTGTCAGGAGGGATTTGGAGATAATATCTCCTCATTTTGTTATTCATCTTGCATCTGTAGTGAGAAAAATGTCCTCATGCAAAGAGGACTTCTTAATAAAGCCAGGAAGGTTATGGCACCGCAGTCGATGGAAGAAATGAGGATTAGTTAAAATAAAGTCCTTTTTGCGATACAACCCTTTTCGCAACTTTATGAGGAAAAGGGTGAGTGTAATGGATTTGTCTTTACGGCTGAGGACTCCTAGGTTTAAAGTCCGCCAAGGAGAAAAACAACAATTGCTCTTGCTGTGCTACTGAATGAAACCATTTCTTTTTGAACGAATTATTCATTTTCAAAGTGATCGAAATTATCATCTACATTGATTGACTGTGGTTTGGGTGTCATGTGGGTGCTTCAATTCTTTAAAGGCTACTTTAAATTATAAAATTTCCGATAGGATTTCGGAAAAAATCAGATTCAATCTTCTTTAGAACCTTATTTATTTATTTTCTCATACCTAAGTGGACCCCGGAACCTGTCTTAGGATTAACCAAACATATGCATGGCGGCTGTCGATTGCCTGCCGTTTGCCTGCCAGTCATGTTTTAGGTGCCAACGAATTTGTTGAAGAAATAGTCAGGAAATCTTTTTCCCTACACAGGAAGTTGCAAAAAGGTGCTAAAGGTGCTAAAGGTGAAATAGCTTGGTTTTTAGTATGTAGACTCTGAATACCTTGGGCACCATCGATTTCAATTAGAACCATTACACTGGTTCTGAACTAGCCAGGGAGGGTATTTATCTCACTTTACCCGTTGGACCAAGCCATTGAAGAAAAAGAGATGCTGATGTCAGACGCATCATCTGAGATACAATCGGTGTCAACCGCTGTGTTAAAACCAATAGCATGGACTATTGAGAGCGAGGAGGTAGATGAACAAGCGGTTTCCAGCGAGAAGCTACTGTCTTTGAACTGGAGCCTGCGAGTTCCTCTGTCATCAAATTCTCAACATCTGAGGTTCCCCAATGACTGGGGATCAACAAGAATGCCAGTTGCCGAAAGACAACAAACAAGCGGAAGACCGGTATTATCAACAAACGGGACGAAAAGGATTCCGTTAAATACCAGGTTTTTATTAAGGGGATCATCCCGTGTGTCGGATCCGGGGCCTCGAATTTTTTTTTTCTGGCATCAATTGTATCTAGATATAGTGTAGAATATATGGGCAAACTGATTTTTTGATATTCGGAGTCGTTCGGAAATTATAGTGTTAACGACGTAATTAGTCACATGCCATATTTATGTCGATCGCCGTAATAAAGCAGGTATTTGTCGGTCCGAATGACGTTCGAATGACTTTGCTAAAAGAACATGGATTGAAGCCAAGGCTGTACATGTGTTTCTTCAAGAAACTTAAGTTATATGAACTTGGTATAGCAAATTAATGGTCAGTTAAGGTTTTATGGCTAAAAATCGCATTTTACTTTTTAAATGCGATTTTCTCGAAACTGCATGTTGAAAATCGGCTGCCACCATAGCCCAAAATCTATCCAACGAAGTTCTTCGAAATTTTCAGGACTCATTTAGAACACATTTCTACAGTCCGCAAACTAGGATAATTACGATTCATTCAGTAGTTTTTTTTTTATTCACTGAAGACGCCGTGAAAAAAACAAAATTCACAAAAAAAAGTTTAACATGGCACCAAAAATTTAGCTTTTAATATTTTTTAATAATCCTAGTTTGCGGACTGTGGTTAAGTCTGCACGTTAAAATGTTTTTTACTTTTTTTCTTTAGGATGATCGCAGCGCCCTCTAGTGTGGCAGCAGGAAAACGCCTTTTTTTTGGAGATAGGTGTATAAATTGCTCTGTATTTCAATAACGAACTATGAGATCAGGCTGGCAAAATTACTATACACTCTCCAGACAGTAAAAAATCTATGGTGAAAAATTCATATTCGTATCTTTATCCAGTTCTTCACAACAAATTTCTAAAAAAAGCCGAAAACAAGTCGGGAAACCGGAAGCTGGGCGCTTCAGGTATGAAAGGTTTTGTCTGCTTCTTCTGTGAGTATATTTGAGTGAAGAACTATCCCATTTGTACGTACTCCTTATGCATATGCATTTAGCATGTCTGACTACCCACTTTAGTGTGATAATGACATTCAGTTGCAGTAAATTTACACGGTAAAGTCAACTTTGAGCTACTGTAACTTTCTTACTAATAATATGATTTTAATAAAACTTGGGGATAATATTTTATACTATTATACTACCAACTCTGGGATAAATTTGAGGGGGGTTTTACTCAATTTCCACAAAAATATGGTAATATACTATTATTAACTTAATTTGAACAGATACAGAGGCAGCTTCATGAATTTTTTCAGATTTTTCGGTTGAGTAGTTTCTGAGAATGGATCCGTTAAAGAAATCGCTACTTTCCACCTCTCGCACTCACCGCCTTTCTAACAAATCTCAAAACTAAGACCGGCTTCGAAAAGTACTAATCGAGACCTTTCATTTGATATCCCATATGACTATATTTGATGAAAAAAAAATTTGCTCCCCCTTTTACATGTATGGGAACCCCCCCCCCCCCCTCCTTAAATCTCAACGTAGGAGGATATCACTCATCACATGTCTGGCGTTTCACAGTTCCCACCTTCTCACCAAATTGTCGTGTCAATCGGTATTGCCATTTCTGAGAAAAGTGCCTGCGACAGACAGACAGACAGACATTGAACCGATTTTAATAAGGTTTTGTTTTGCAAATAAAACCCTAAAAACGGCCTTCATACCGGATGACCCCCTTAAGGCGTTTAATGACAGGCGTTTATAAAATCAGCAGAAAACAAAACCTTCCGCCTTGAAGCGCAATCGATCTCAGAATGACATCGAGGAAAAAAGCAAAACAAGTATAGTTTGCAAGGACTCGCCAAGCAATCTATGTAGACAACGAAGTAACAGCATCCACCCCTTAAGCAATGTAGTCTAGAATCATTTATGAGTGGCGCTAGGGGAGCGTAACTTCGGTAGAGGTAAAATGCCGCCGGAGATATAAGTCAGTGTTGTGGTTGGGCTGTGAGATGGAGCATCTCGTCGATGACTAGCAGGTCTAGCCGGGATATGTCACTTGCTTTGATCCCTCCCGCATAGCACATAAGTGCTATGTATTTAATTACATAGTTACGTCATCCTCATCCATCCGCCTACACATGTCGGCATCATCAAAGAACGATGCCTAAATAAATACTCGCCAGCAAGTAAGTTAGTTTTATTGCACTAGACCTAAGTAAATACATAATTGTTAGGAAGTAAGAATAAGGAGAAGATGTGTATTTTATTGCTTGCATTGTGACCCTTTAAAAGGACATGTAACTGCAAGCAAAGGGTGCACTCTTATCCAAGATATTAAAGTGAACAGTCACAGTTGAAATCATTTGTTTTGTAAAGGCGGATCACGGTCGGAAACTCGTAATCATAATTGGCGCAGTCGGTCTGCGAGTGTTTAAAAACTATTTATCACTCACAAATAAAAGAACCTGGAGAATCTCATCAAAGATTTCTCTTTACTCACGCTCAACATTACAATGGACTTCAAAAGTTTGTCGGGCTATATTGGAGCCCTTTCGAATTTCGATGGAACGCAGGTGGATCTATTCCCCTTTATAGATGCAGTGGATGCAGTGATACATCAAGTGAACAACAACCCCTTCAAAGCCATCCTTCATCAGATGTTGTTAGGACGCATCGTTGGAAGAGCAAGAGAGGTTTTGCATACTCACATCACAGAATCCTGGTCAGAGGTCAAGGCGCTCCTCATCAATCACTTTGATACACCGGAAAATGAAATTCAGCTCACCGAAAGATTGCTAGCGGCACGATTCACAACAGCAGGACAATTATACGAATATATCTGTAAGTGTCTATTTAAAATTAACCATAAGATTAAGTATAATGTAACATTTTCCGCTGCACAGAAGTCGGAAATGATTAAGCTAAAAAATCAGATCGCTAAAAATACTTTTGTTAACAAATGTCCCGAACCTATTAGAGGTATCTTACATGCCTACAAACCAGATTCACTTGAAAGTGCTTATAAAGTGTTAGTAGAAACAGGATACGTTAGTTACAGTGGTGCAAGAAATTTGAATAACAGTGCTGATCAATATGGTGAAAATAGAAGTGATACGAAAGTGCGAAATTTAGCTCCAACAGGAAATACTAGGTTTCAAAGCAGAACAAATTTATCTCCAAATTCAAATGTCTTCGTTCCATTAGGAAACACTAAATTCCAAAACGGAACAGATCTATCTCTAACCTCGGATGTCTCCATGAACATGGCGACATCCCGTTCAAGTTCGCTCCATGTCAACACGGATTTTTCGGCTACATGCCTCGGAGGAGAACCCCAATTACCCATTACTCGACTAACTATCGAAGGCAAAGAACTTCGATGCTTAATCGATACCGGCTGTTCTACCTCAATATTAAACTCGAAGGCAGTAGCAGAGCATAGACAACATAGGTTATCTAAACCATTGCAAATATGTTCGGTAAATGCAGTTTCATCCACCTTTCATGGATTTTATTCAGAATTCCCACAAGAATTTCAATTTAAAGGTAGAATTGAATGGAAATTACTGCCTTTCCAAAGTGAAACTTTCGACTGTATTATAGGACAAAACATTTTAAAACCAACTAAAGCGATAATTAACTTTGAAGATAATACGTTATCAATTAACAGCATCGCGTTGCCTATAACTGTCCAACAAGAAGTGGTATACATGGCCCAAGCTGCAAACTTTGAGCCAGAAAATGAAAAAACGTTAGAGGTAGAAAACCATCTCACAAAAGAGGAACAAGAAGTCATTGACAGAATCAAAAAAGAATTCTGCGATTTAGAATACGATGACACCCAAAAGTTGTCATTTACCCATGATATAAAACACGAACTTAAACTGTCAACTCCAAACCCAATATATCAAAGAAATTATCGATACCCGTATGCACTTAAAGAATTCGTGAAAAAACAAATAGAAGAAGATCTGGAGCAAGGCATTATTAAACCCTCAAAATCTCCAAACAATTCCCCAATTTGGATAGTTCCTAAAAAGGGTGAAAAGAAATACCGACTTGTTATTGATTTTAGAAAAATTAATAATTTCACCGTAGAGGACAAATATCCGATACCACAAATTGATGATATACTCGGAAAGCTCGGGAACGCTAACTGCTTTACCTCTATTGATTTGGCCAAGGGATTCCATCAAATCGAAATCAAACCCGAAGACAGGGAAAAAACAGCTTTTTCTACCGACGAAGGTCATTTCGAATTTACTCGAATGCCATTCGGACTTAAAAATGCACCCGCAACATTTCAGCGCCTTATGAATTCTATTTTACAGAAGCATATCGGCAAAATTTGCATAGTCCATATGGACGACATTTTAGTATTCAGCACATCATTAAAAGAACACGAAAACGCACTCAGAGCAGTTTTCAATATCCTCAGAGAAGCTAATCTAAAAATTCAAATGTCAAAAACCTTATTTTTGCAAAGAAGCACTGAATTTCTTGGGCATGTAATAACAAAAGACGGTATCAAAGCTAACCCCAAGAAAATAGAAACCATCAAAAAATTCCCAATACCCAAAAATCATAAAGAAATCAAATCATTTCTCGGTTTAACTGGTTTCTATAGAAAGTTGATAAAAGACTTTGCAAAAATAGCAAAGCCTCTAACTACACAATTGAAAAAAGACTCCACTATTAACCCCGATGAACAAGAATATAAAGAAGCCTTCCAGACACTTAAATTATATCTAATGAACGATCCAATACTAAGGCATCCAGACTTTAGCAAACATTTTACACTGACTACAGATGCTTCCAATTTCGCAATAGGAGCAGTTTTGTCCCAAGAAGGAAGACCCATCTCCTTTGCTAGTAGAACGTTGAACGCTCATGAAACTAGATACTCGACCATTGAAAAAGAGTTGCTAGCAATAGTATGGGCAACTTCTTATTTTAGACCATATTTGTTTGGCAGAAAATTCACCTTACAAACGGATCATAAGCCACTTACGTTTTTGGAAAATATTCAAGAGGATAATTCAAAACTCCAAAGGTGGAAGTTGAAACTTTTAGAATATGATTTCAACATCAAACATATCAAAGGCAGAGATAATTTCGTTGCAGACGCATTGTCGCGGGTTGAAATACACACACTCAATAATAACGAAAACGAATCGTTAGCCACACAACATACAGCCTTTGAAGATAATAATAATTATATCTTCATATCAGAAAAGCCCATTAACGCTTACAAGAGGCAAATCATAATAAAGAGGGGAACGAGTAATCAAGTCAAAAGAGAAAAACACCAGAATAAAATTAGACTTACATTCCAATTCGAAAATTTCGACGACAAGAATGCAAAATACATTTTACAAAACCATGTACCAACACAAGGTACAACAGGTGTAAAATTTCACACTAAAGAATTTATGCTTATTTTCCAAAAACATTATAAAAATTGGAAGGAAACAAATCCAAAGGGAACAGTTGTACAAGCGAATAAAATCTTGTGTGATTGCACACCAATAGAAATAAAGGAACTAATTGCAAAAATACATCGAACTAGCAACCATGTAGGTATTAATAAAACTTATATGCAGCTCAAAGACAAATATTACTTTCCGAACCTTAAGGGGGTCATCCCGTGTGTCGAGTTGGAGAAATCTATTTTTTTGTTTTTGCATGAATTGTACCTATATATAGTGGAGAATATGTGGGCAAAGGGATTTTCCGATATTCCAAGTTGTTCAGAAATTATAGGGTTAAACAGGTAAGGAGTTTGCAGCCGCGGCTAGAGTACTCGATGAGAAAAAGCATCGAATCTTTTTTTACCTGTTAGTTTTTTTACCTGAGCCTTATAAATTCGAACACAGGTATAAATATAAAAAGATGGAAAATCAATCAATTGTCTAAACTTATTTCCTGGTTGGAATAAAAATGATAATCCAGTCTAGAATGAGCACTGAAAGGCTTTCAAGCTATACTCAGTTATATTTTGTTGTAAGTATTGTGCTGTTTGTGTGTTAAGTGATTTTTTTAAATGGATCGTACGAAGGGAGATCGCTTTAAGGTTCAACGTTATGCTCGCACTAAAAATCGAGTATTTCATGGGAATCGATACTTATCAGAGAAGAAAACGGACTTCGCATCAACATCAGCAAAGAAACTTTTAGCAAGCATGGACATGGATGTTCCAATTGCGACAAGTTTTGTATAAAATATTGCATATTGGATTCTGCTGGAGTTTTTTCCGGTATTTCTGCAAATTTCTGCAGATAATAAAATATACGTAGTAGTAAAAAAGGAATACATAGGACATGTCGAGAAAAGAATGGGAACGCGGCTTAGAAATGCAAAGAAGAATCACAAAGGCATTGGTGGAAAAGGGGGTTGGAAAACTTATTGATAAGATTATTAAAGACCTCACTACATTTTTTGGGCTAGCTATTCGTCGATATGCAAATTAGATAGAAGGAATGAAGCAAGAAATTTGGGCAACTTTCTTCCATAAATGCTCTACAGAAGAATATCCTCAGCATCAAAATTGTCCAGCAGGCGAGGACAGTTGGTGCAAATGGCGCAAAGCGGAAGCCAAAGGAGAACTGGATAGTTTCCACCACGAAAAGGCACCTTTGACCGAAGAAGTTCAAACAGTCATCAAACCAATCTACGAAGATTTGTCACGAGATGATCTCTTGAACAGATGGTTAGGAGCAGAGACCCAGAATAACAATGAGTCGTTAAATGCATTGATCTGAACTTTCGCTCCTAAACACCTTCATTCTGGGGCCAAGGTCGTAGAAATAGCCACTTTTCTGGCTGTAATTATTTTCAATGAGGGATTCAATGGCATTCTCAAAATCCTAGTGACAATGGGATGTCAAGTTGGTCACATATGTCAGGATTATATCGG
This sequence comes from Hermetia illucens, assembly GCF_905115235.1. Classification (NCBI taxonomy): domain Eukaryota; kingdom Metazoa; phylum Arthropoda; class Insecta; order Diptera; family Stratiomyidae; genus Hermetia; species Hermetia illucens. The sequence continues at coordinate 51,343 of NW_024037041.1, read as the reverse complement.
CCGCCGTAATGAAGCGCGGATTTGGCGGTCCGAGCGACGGTCGGCTGACCTCTCTAAAAGAGCCATAATTGAAACCAGAGAGCAACAATCGGCCTTACAAGACTTTTTTGAAGAAACGGAGGGTGCTCTCTATGGAGCAGGTATTGGAGATTAATGGTGAGTTAAAATTTTACTGTTCATAATCAAATTTAAATTTTCAAATGCGTTTTTCTCGAAACTGTATCTTGAAAGTCGGCTGCCACCATAGCTCAAAATCTATCCAACCAAATTCTTTGAAATTTTCACGACTTCTTTAATACATATTTCTACGGTCCGCAAACTAGGATGATTGCAACTGGACGGGTAGTTTTTTTTTTATTCATAAAAAAAGCCATAAAAAAACACCAAAATCCAAAAAATTAAGTTTAAAAGCCCACCAAAAATTTACTTTTTAATATTTTCTAATTATCCTAGTTTGCGGACCGTGGAATATTGTCCACATTAAAATGCCGTTTAGTGTTTTTTCCTCAGATGAACACAGCGCCCTCCAGCGTGGCAGCAGAAAAACACCTTTTTTTGGAGATGGGTGCATAAATTGATGCTTATTCCGAAAACTAGCTACGATATCAAGCTGGAAAATTTATCACATATACCAGAGATATTAGTAAATACATGGCGAAAAAATTACGTTTCTATCTTTATCCAGTCCTTCAAAATAATTTTTCAAAAAAAGATAGAAAAAACGGCCTTCACACGGGATGACCCCCTTAAAACTATGATAACGAGACAAATAAATAATTGTACCATTTGCAACCAAGCAAAGTACGAAAGAAACCCAAATAAACTGCCTTTTAAAGAAACCAAAACGCCTAAAAAAATTAGGGAAATATATCAGTTAACCCGAACGGAAATGCTGCACGCGCAAACACACCTGTGTCAGCACCACATCCAAAAGCGACGTCTGCAACTATTGGGGTCATCGGTGCAATCGATGAAATCGCATGATTGCACATTAGGCAAAATCATATTAATTTCTTTTATATTTCAAAAAATTGTAGTTAGTTGTAATTAGAATGCCAAACGGGCATGAAGTAATAAATTGTTTTTTTTAATATAACTACCCGATATTTTTATTAACTGGCGCCCGAGCAGGGACCGCTTCGCACGTGTGATTTTTTTGATAAGTCTTATCCTTAGAATCTCTAGTAACTTCGTTACATTATCGCAAAGTTTCCGCGAATTTTAAAACGATACGCGATAACCAAGTAATCGTTTTCGTGTAAACGCGAATGAAAAGTTTTCGGAGTGGAAAAGATAAAACCGGAATTAACCAAAATTTCGAAGCACGCGTGTTTTTCCTGATTTAGCCCCAAGTAGCCTTTGAATAACCAAAGGAGGCAAAAAGGACAATCGCTGATTAAGGATCCGAAGCAGTTCACCATAAAATTCGAACAAAACAAAATTTCATCCGATATGAAAGCAAGAGCGTTCTTAATGTAAGTAATTACAAATTATTATTGTAAAATTAAGCCAAATTGATTTCTCTAAAAAAACTAACCAGATTCAATTAGAATAAATTCAAAGTTTTAAAGGTTCAATTAAGAATTGTATGTTTTGTTTTACCTTATATTCATTTATTAAAGCTATTGCATTATTGTCACTAAATTGTCTTTTATATACAAAAATATTTAATTTATTTTAATTCAAAAGAAAAATACTCGAAAAGCGAATCGTTTGAATTGACATAATCAAAAGTGAAATAATTAAAAGTGATTGAATTCAGGAAGTGAATAGTGAATATCTGCAATCTTTTTGAATTTATCGGGAAAGGTGATCTTTTAGTTATTCAAAAATGTCGAATCCTCATAATTTGATTCTACCACCGCGATTAAATCTCGATGGCCTTGCTGATGCTTTGCCCACTTTAGAACCACCGGTTAATGGCAATCATAATGAGTCTAATAATGCTCCGAACTACGAACTGCTCCAAACTATTTCCCGAGTAGTTGAGGAAACTCTCCGTACTCAAGGGAGACAAATGTTTAGTGCATTATTGAATCCCGCATCTGACATTGGAGATGAAGTAGACGTACCAGTTAATATCAGTAATAATGAGAATCTGTCCGAAATGGATAGAATTCCTGACGTCGTTAAGAGCTTGAGGACATTTTCTGGGGAACCAGGTGAATTCAGCTCATGGCGAAAGAGCGTTCATAGAATCCTTCATATTTATGACCATCTAAGAGGCACGCCGAAATATTACGGTATACTATCGGTTATAAGAAACAAAATTGTAGGTAACGCAGATATAGCATTAGAATCGTACAATACCCCTCTGAATTGGACTAAAATCTCCAAATGTTTAAATCTGCATTACGCGGATAAAAGAGATCTTGGTACCTTAGAGTACCAGATGACAACCTTAGTCCAAGGTGCGAATACCGTTTCCCAATTCTATCAAGAAGTGTATAATCACCTATCTCTTATACTTAACAAATTAGGGTCGATTGAAATGAGTCAGGACGCGATGAATATCATGACTCAATCGTACCGCGAAAAAGCACTTGATACGTTTATCAGAGGACTAAAAGGTGATTTGCCACGGTTGCTTAGCATTCGCGAACCGGCAGACCTACCGCAGGCCTTACATTTGTGTTTCAAACTTCAAAACATGGATTATCGTGCCCAATACGCGAATAATTCCAGCACCAATCCACGGAAGGTTCTCCATAATACTCCACCTCTTGTTCCACCACGTAGAATGATGTCTATTCCTTCTAGACAGGCACCAATACCAGCCCCTAGGCGCGATTTTCATCCACAATTGGTCCATAATCCTCAAGTGCCACAGAGACCACGATTCTACTCACAAGGTTACCAACAACCCCAACATGAGGCTCCCCAAAATAAGTTACCTCCTCCTCGACCACCACGAGGACCAATACCTATGGATGTTGACCAATCCATCAGGTCTCACGCCATAAATTATGCCAATAGACCCCAAAACCAACGTAGGCTACCAAAACGTCCCCAACAAGCCTCCCAGGGGCATCACCCTCCACCTAAGATACAAAGAGTGTACTACACAGAACCTGATGAAACCAATGATGTTACAGAGGAACAATACGAACAAGACATGAACCAAGAGGACCTTAATTATGACCAGACCCTAACTGACTATGTGGACACTAGTGACGAACCAAGTATCGACCAATCCGAACAGCTGGACGATATCTATTTTTTAGATTAACACGCTCTTCACTCCCATATTTCGAGCATGTAGTACGAAGTGGAGAGCGTCTCAGATTTCTTGTGGACACAGGGTCTAACAAAAATTATATACAGCCTAGACACATCCGAAACCATATACCAAACAACAGAGCTTTCTACGCTAACTCCGTAGGAGGTAGCACCGAAATTACGCATCATGCATTTGTAAACTTATTTGGCCCTGATGCAACGAAAATTCAATTTTTTATCCTTCCAAGTTTGATTTCATTCGATGGTATAATTGGTAATGACACCCTTAAACAAATGAAAGCTATCATTCACACAGACGAAAACTATATGACACTTCACCCTAACTTACACATTCCTTTGAAACAGCATATCTCAGAGACTGTTAACAGCATTAACATCAGAACAACACATCTAAGCCAGGAGCAATCGAGTAGGTTAAAGTTAATCCTTAAGAATTGCTCGAAACTACTCACAGAACCCGACGAAAAGTTAACGTATACTAGCACAGTAAAGGGAGAGATACGTACGAAGACCGACGACCCTGTATACTCCAGGTCATATCCCTACCCAATGGCCTTGAAAGGAGAAGTTGAGAAAGAAGTAAACAAGCTTCTCAAAGATGGAATAATAAGACCCTCCAAATCCGCTTATAATTCACCAGTTTGGATCGTTCCTAAAAAGCAAGACGCATCCGGTGAGAAAAAGTATCGAATGGTAATAGATTATCGCGAGGTCAACACGGTTACTATCCCAGAGAGATACCCCATTCCCGAAATAAGTGAAATTTTCGCGAATTTGGACAAAAACAAATTTTTCTCTATAATCGACCTGAAGAGTGGATTCCACCAAATCCCACTCAAGGAGCGCGACATACCAAAAACGGATTTTTCCATTAACAACGGTAAATTCGAGTTTACCCGTCTCCCGTTTGGGTTGAAGAATGCTCCGTCCATTTTTCAGAGAACCCTCGATGATATTCTCCGAGAGCACATAGGGGTGTGCTGTTACGTTTACATTGATGATGATTATCATCTTTGGAAGAAACGAGGAAGAACACTTTAGTAATCTTGAAAAAGTGTTGAAAACCTTAGAAGCCTCCAACATGAAAATCCAGTCGGATAAATGCGAATTTATGAAAACGGACATAGAATTCTTAGGATTCGTAGCAAGTAAGGATGGTATCAAAACTAACCCTCAAAAGGTCCAGGCAATTGCGAATATGGCAGTACCTAAAACATTGAAAGATCTTCGATCATTTTTAGGAATGTCAGGATATTATCGACGTTTTATTCAGGATTATGCAAAAATTGCAAAACCCCTAACGTCTCTTTTAAGAGGGGTAGACGGACGAGTGTCCAAAAATCAATCCAAAAACAAAATCGTTCACCTCGACTCGAAAGCCTTAAATGCTTTTAATAATCTAAAAAATTGTCTTGTGTCTAAAGAAGTAGTACTGACTCATCCGAATTTTGAAAAGGAATTTCATTTAACAACAGACGCTTCTGACTACGCCATTGGTGCAGTACTCTCTCAGGATAAAAAACCCATCGTCTTCCTTTCCAGAACATTAACAAACACCGAACAAAACTATGCTACCAATGAGAAAGAGATGCTTGCCATTATATGGGCACTGACCTCATTGCGAAGCTACCTTTATGGTTCGCGAAAGATTAAAATATACACTGACCATCAACCACTTACCTATGCTCTTAGCAATAAGAACACTAACAGTAAGATGAAAAGATGGAAAGCCATCCTAGAGGAATACAACTACGAGCTAGAGTACAAGCCGGGTAGAGCTAACGTTGTCGCAGACTCGCTTTCGCGGCCTCCTAAATCAACCCTAATCAATTCCCTTACCCCTACAGAACATAGTGATGAGAGCTCGTCACACAACCTCATCCCTACTGTCGAGTCACCCATTAATGCATTCAGGAATCAAAATATTTTAAAATTCGGCAATGAAGACAGCTACCAGCTACAAAACCCTTTTCCAAATTATTCGAGACACATATTTATCAAGGCGCAATATTCAAATAATGAATTAATAAGTATCTTCAAGCGTTACCTCAATCCTAACACCATAAATGGTCTTCTAACTGCCGAAGAGAATATGGGCCGCATCCAAGAAATTTACCCTGAACATTTCAGTAGCTACCGAATACGCTATACGCAGAAATTTGTCGAAGACGTCTCTAACGAGGCCGAGCAAGAAGAGAGAATACTACAGGTACATAAACGAGCGCACCGCAATGCCGAGGAAAATCGGCTACAGCTATTAGAGCATTTCTATTTTCCGAGAATGTCGGCAAAAATAAAAAGCATAGTAAAACGATGTTGTACTTGCAAAGTAAATAAATACGACCGACACCCTAATAAACCCTTACTAAACGCTACTCCTATCCCCGCATACGCAGGTCATACAATTCATATCGATCTCTTTAGCACTGAGGGACATAGAGTTCTAACTGCCGTCGATAAATTTTCTAAATTTGCCCAGGCTAAAATAATTGCTTCAAAATCCATCGAGGATATTAAACAACCCCTTACAGACTTACTTTTCTTTTACTGTGTGCCAGAAATCGTTGTCATCGACAATGAAGGAGCGCTTAGGTCCGCCTCCATAACCTCCTTATTAGAAGATGACCTTAAAATCCGAATCTATAAGACTCCCCCTTATAAAAGTGAGATAAATGGCCAAGTTGAACGCTGGCACAGTACGCTTACTGAGATTATGCGATGCCTAAAGGAAGAAGGACTACCTAGATCCTTCGAAAATCTTTTGCAGCGTGCTGTTTACGAATACAACCTTACTATCCACTCCACTACGGGAAAAAAACCAGTTGAGCTACATTTCGGCCGAACTCCAAGAATAGACCCAGACGAATTAGAACGAATTCGGCTATCAAATATTGAGAAATTAAGACAGAAACAACAGACGGACATAAAAAACCACAATAAGACGAGACAGCCCACTAAGCAATACGAAACTGGAGAAACTATCTACGTAAAACAAAACAAAAGAAAACGATCAAAATTGACAGCACGATACAAACAAGAAATTGTTAAAGAAAACAATAATACAACCGTTTTAACTGAATCTGGAAAAATCATACATAAAAGCCACATACGTAACTAGTCTTCCCTTTTCAGGATCTTACCCTACTTGGTAAACGCCAAAATTGAGATTTTGGACTTCTCGAACTCCCAAATCGTCTTGTTTCACACAGGAAGAGCAAAAATACAAGACGGAAATTTTAAATTGATCCACACTATCAACATCGATCAATACGAGCGCTTCGTAACAGATATTGAACCTGTTCTTAATCTCCCAGAAGTCAGACACTATTCTTTCTCATCTCATTTATCTTACGAGCTCAAACAAATTCAGGAATTTATTCGAAATTTAAAACCACGAAAAATTAAAAGGTCACTTGATTTTATCGGCAGTACTTGGAAATGGATTGCAGGTAATCCAGATCACGAGGACTTTGTCACTATAAAAGCAAAAATTAACAGTATGTTAGAAAATAATAATAGACAGGTTCTAATCAATCAAATGTACACTGAAAGAATCAATAATATTACACAAATTGCAAACGAAATTCAGAAATTATTTAAGGAAAGCAACAAAACAAATTATGATATGATATTAGATGTTAAATTCAGATTGTCAATAATTAAAGAAGAATTGAAAAATATAAACCTAGCAATTCATGGGGCAAAATTAGGCGTCGTTAACTCAATTATTTTATCAAAAATAGAAATGAAATTAGCTACTGACATTTTAGATAAAGAATTTGTACCGTACTCCACAATAGAAGAAGCTTTAGATTTCGCGGAAGTAAAAATAATAACAAATTTGTCATGTTTACTGTACATTATAAATATTCCTTTGACGACTAAGCCTATCTATGAAACATTATTAATTAAAGCTGTAAAGAAAAAACATATTATCAATTTCATCGAATTTAGTAAAATTTTGAAAAATGATGAACAAATATTTGGCGTAATTGAAAACTGTAAAAATGTAAATTCTTTAACCATTTGTAAATCGGATGAAATTTTGGATATCTCAAACACCTCTTGCATACCAAACCTGATGAAAAGCCTTACAGCCACATGCAAGACAACCAGCAATGCGCACATACCAACCATTGAAGAGATTGCATCCGGTACCATTTTGCTGAACCAATTTACTGGTACAATCGAAGCTGAGCAGATAGCCCATAAACTAAACGGTACCTATTTAGTTAAAATCCATAACACGAGCTTAACGGTAAATGGAAGGACCTTTGTCAATCGCGATATAACAACGATGAATGTGCTACCTGCCATATTACAACCATCTCCAGAAGTTAACACTTACCAGGAAGTACTCTCACTACAAATGATGAAAAATCTCTATATAAACAACACCAGCGAGATTCAACTTATGCGTACCGAAACTAGCATCCATCAAATAACAACATACTCAACACTTACCATAATTGGCGTTTTTATCGCTTTCATCATTTCCTTCCAGTTATGCTTAAAATTCAAAACTAAGAATATCGTTTCAGAAATAAAGGTTAAGCAATCGACGGAACTACCATCACCGGTTCCGACATCATCGTCGTCTTCGAAATCCGATCCAGAACCGCCAACATCAATTCCAACATCAGATCCACGATCAGCAACTACCAAGGTCAGGTTCAACGACATACGATTCTTTTAGCGATTGGGGACTATCGCATTTAAAGCCGGGCGAGTTAACCCGAACGGAAATGCTGCACGCGCAAACACACCTGTGTCAGCACCACATCCAAAAGCGACGTCTGCAACTATTGGGGTCATCGGTGCAATCGATGAAATCGCATGATTGCACATTAGGCAAAATCATATTAATTTCTTTTATATTTCAAAAAATTGTAGTTAGTTGTAATTAGAATGCCAAACAGGCATGAAGTAATAAATTGTTTTTTTCAATATAACTACCCGATATTTTTATTAACTTATATCACATCGATATTTGGTTTAGGGATAGAAACTCACCATACATTACCTGCGTAGACACATTCTCTAAATTCCTTACAATAAAGAAACTCCAAAACAGACAATGGGATTCAGTTAACAACGCGCTAAGAGCAATTTTTAATAAAATAGGAAAACCCGAAAACCTTATTTCGGATAATGAAAGCGCACTAAAGACACAAAAAACTAAAGAATGGTTAGAGAAGGAAAACATAACGTATCACTTTTGTAGCCCATACCATAAAACCGACAATTCTGACATAGAAATCGCACACAGATCCTTAAATGAACATTTGAGAGTGTACCAGTTATCGCACACGATATCATTTCATACACGAGCGATCGAAGTTATTGAACTCAGGTCAAACATCAGCCGGAATAAGCTACACGCGCAACCGCACCTGTGTCAGCAGATGTCTGGGTCATCGCCATCAACAAACATTAAAATGCACAATTGCATAGGTGAAATATTAATTGCATATTAGGCAATTTAAAACATATTTAAGCAGTTATTGTATTAGGAGTAGTCAGTTTTGTATCAACCTCGAAGGAAAGTGTAATAAAATTGTATTTTTTTTAATCGTCGGACTTTCCGATTTATTAACTGGCGCCCGAGCAGGGACCGCGTTGCGACATATCCGAAATTGATAGTTGTTTAGTATAACCAGTTACTAATAGTGAAAAATCGGTACTCGTACAATAACCAAGTCGGTCCATTTTCCAATCGTTAAAAACTATCGCGATTTACCCAAATCGAGTATTCGGAGTGTATTTTAAGGGAAAAGAGACCCCGCAGTAGCTAAGAGAGCAAACCGGAGTCAATTGGAATATTGGCAGCCACCCTTAACACAATATCGCGGTCCAAACCAAGGAAATAAAAAGTGCTAATTAATCGGTGTGAAGTGCAAATTGAGTTGATCTTGGCAGAATAAAAAAAAGAATGCAGACCATCATAATATCAATGTAAGTCGATTATTGGAATGATTCTTAGAAAAATTTTATGTAAGTCCAGGATTACTAAAGTAGAGTGAATATTTGAATTTTATCAGTAAATTAGTAAGTAAATAATAATTAATAAGTAAAACTCCGCCGAAGCCGGTCCCAAGCCCGGTTGTGAAAGGAGGAGGGATAGATAGCTTCAGTCTGAATGGCTGTACGCCACCGCAGCGTCTCAGGGGGTAGGTGAGGAAAGTGCAGGAACGTTGCAGTCTTGCAGATTACTCACTAAGGAAGCTATCTACACACCTGGCAGCTAGGGATAAAATGCACCACCAAAAAATGAGAAGAAGGAGAAATTTAAGGTCCGGTACGGATAACCGGCGGGAGTCGTCTGACTTGGTGACTGGGTCGGGCTCTCGTAATGGACAGCACGGCGTCGAAACCGCTAGTCGTGGGGCGGTTCCACGTCTAGGCGCCACGACGACCAGGAGCACAGCTCCGCCTGCTGCAGCTGTTTCGCCACAATCTGTGGCGACCACTTCAGCAGGTTCGCGTAGGAAGCGGATGAAATGGACTGAAGAAATGAACCTCTTCATCATCCGCTCCTACTACGAAATAACGGCGGGGGCGGGTACAACATCTTACCGCCCCTTGTTGCACCAGAGATTCGTCGAGCGATTCCCGCAATTCGCGCACGTGACTGTGCAGCGAGTCGCAGACCAGTACCGCTTCATCACTCGCAGTGACACAATCCCGGCCACCATCAGGGAACGTGTTCGACTTGAAGTCATCGGGGAAACTGGTGACCGAGAGTCGATGGGGGCAGAGGCGGCGGCATCAACAACACCACGCCGCACTGCAGGCAACAGGTTCAGTACTCGCCGAAGCACTCTTCTCCACCGTCCAGCTGAGGTTTCCGCTGAAGTTCGGGACGAATTCCAAAGAGCGTGTATAGAATTCTCGGATATGGATCCTTTGCATAGACCAGGTATTCCCAGGCTCTATGCATCTCCAGCAACTCCGGGAATTCTATCTCAAGTCAATGATGAGATTGCATCTCGACTGTGTGCTGATATGTCGCTGCTGCAACTACAATCACTTGTGTATTGTGGTGCAGTTGCGGCTATCAGATTGCACGGTCAGAAGATTCGCTTTCGCGTTATTGGTTTGAGTGACAAAAGAGATCCACCATGGAAAATTCGTCTGGAACGTCGGCGGGACTCACTAAGGCAGGACATTGCTAGACTGATTCAGATCAGCACTGGCAATGCCAGCCGACGGGTGAGAAATAAAGTGCAGAGGGTTTACCGGAACTATGCCATCCCCTGTGAGACACCCGTAGTTGAAATTCTGGACACACTAAAACAGAAACTTTCTGTCATATGCAGTCGGTTGCGACGGTATGGCGAAAGTTACTCCAGACGTGTCCAGAATGCAACATACGCGAGGAACCAGCGGAGCTTTTTCAGATCTCTCAACGAATCCCAACAGAGCGCCCAGACAATACAGTTCTCGGTGACGGAAGCGAAAGAGTATTGGGGTGGACTTTGGGGGTTACCTGCCCAGCATGCTGAGCATGCTGAGTGGATCACCGCCGAAGGCACCCGCCATGCCAATACACCTGGCATGAATTTCGCGGATGTTACCGAAGAGGAAGTTCGACGAGCCATAAACATCTCGAAGAACTGGAGGGGCCCAGGTCTGGATCGGGTGCAGAATTTCTGGTATAAGAAATTTACCAGCGTACACAGTCGGTTGGCACGCAGTATAAATGAGGTCATGAGTCGGCCGGAGGAATTTCCACCTTTCCTCACTGCGGGAATTACCTACCTTATCCCTAAGAAGGACACGGTGCAGGACCCCGCAGACACAAGACCGATCACTTGCTTACCAACCCTCTACAAATTCATCACGTCCATTATTAGTGGAAGGATCAATGCGCACCTCGAGACCAACAACATTCTGTCCGAGGAGCAGAAGGGCTGCCGAGTTGGGTCAAGGGGTTGCAAAGAGCAACTCATTATCGACTCGGTAGTTGTAGGACAAGCAACTAGAGGCCAAAGAAACCTCTTCAGTTGCTATATCGATTATGCCAAGGCTTTTGATAGCGTTCCGCATACCTGGCTAATCGACATCCTACATCTGTATCGCATTGATCCGAAACTAATAAAGTTTTTGGCGACAGTCATGGAAGGGTGGCATACCACCTTGTCAGTCCGTACATCTGAGGGTGCTAATACCTCAGAGCCCATCCGTATTCGGAGGGGCATCTTCCAGGGGGATTCATTGAGTCCTCTTTGGTTTTGTGTGGCACTGAACCCCCTTTCATGGCTACTGAATGATGCTAGAGGGCATGGTTTTGCAATAAAATATGGCCTACGTGCTAAGTGCGAACTGACACACTTGATGTACCTAGATGACATCAAGCTGTATGCTGGTACTGACAACCATCTTAGAAGTCTGTTGCGAATAATAGACATGTTCAGCCGTGATATTCGGATGGAGTTTGGATTAGACAAATGTCGAATCCAAGCCATTCGCAAAGGTCATCACGAGCCGCATGCCGGACATAGCATTGGTGACCTCCACATCGAAGCTATGACCGAGACAGACTTCTACAAATACCTAGGAATTCTGCAAGGAACCCATGCTCGAGTTGGTGATCTGAAGGAAGCTCTGCTGTCCGAATTCCTGCGACGTGTGAAGCTGGTGCTGAAATCGCATCTCTCGGGGAAGAATAAAATAAGCGCGTTGAATGTATTCGCTATCCCTTCACTGGCTTATGCATTCGGAATATTGCCGTGGACGAAGACCGACCTGGAAAACGTCCAGCGGCGGATACGGACAACTATGTCCAAATTCCGAATGCATCACCCAAAGTCTGCCGTGGAGCGGATGAACCTGCCTCGTGACATCGGAGGTAGGGGCGTGGTTGACGTGGCGGCACAACATCATCGCCAAGTCGACTCGCTGCGCGCTTATTTTTACAGTAAAGAGCAGGCGAGTCCCTTGCATGCGGCTGTCTGTAAGGCAGACTGTGGACTGACTCCACTTAACTTGAAGGATCGATCTTTCAATCCTCTGAGTGGGGTGAAGTCGGACCAGGAGCGGATCGAGGAATGGAAGTCGAAGGCAATGCACGGTAAACACGTGAATTGTCTTTGGCAGCCATTTGTCGATTTGCATCTGTCGAACAGGTGGCTGTGTGCTGGGGAGCTCTTTGCTGAGACGGAGGGGTTCATGTGTGCCATTCAGGATGGCGTGGTCGCCACCCGAGCTTATAAAAAGCTCATCATGAAAGAACGGGTGGAGAACGACCAGTGCAGAATGTGTGGTTCGGCGTTAGAGACGTTGGACCATCTCATTTCTGGCTGTACTGTTATGGCACCGGTGCAATACATCACCAGGCATAATGCTGTATGTAAGGTTATCCATCAAAACCTTGCATATAAGCATGGGCTGATCACGGGAACATGTCCGGTTTACCGATATGAGCCGCAAGCAGTACTTGATAGTTCTGCTTACAGCATGTATTGGGACCGGCAAGTTCTGACTGATCGCCATACCGCACACAACAAGCCTGACGTACTGCTAGTTGACAAGACGGGTCGCTCCGCGTATATTATTGATGTTGCTATCCCCCATAATAGCAACATTGAACGGAAATACGTGGAGAAGAAGGTGAACTATGAGCCATTGGCTCGTGAAATCAAAGAAATTTGGCGTCTCGAGCGGGTGGTTGTAGTTCCCATAATATTGTCAGCTACATGTATTGTACCTAAATCCCTGACGGCTTCCCTTGATGTCCTGGGACTTTCGCACAGTCTGGTTCAAACCATGCAGAAGTACACCATTCTGCATACGTGCTCGATGTTGCGGGGGGTACTCGACGGATTCTCCCACTGACCTACCACCGGCCACCACCACCAGTGCCCCTTTAGTTTTTAAGTAGGTAGGATCGTCCGAGCCTAAATGCTTGGCACTTAGTGCTAGTATTAGGTAAAATCCGGCATCTGCCGAGATTGTGATAACTCGGAATTAATAAGTAAATTTATTATTTTATTAGTAAAGTAAAACAAGATTGAATAATTCCAAATGATCTGTTAGAGGAAATCAAATTTTAAAGTGAAACAGGTAATTCATACTAAAGAAAGAAAATAATAAGAAATTGAAAGTTATTAACTTGTATCAAAGTTTAAAGCAAGAAAGTGGAACATATCAGATCAATTTTTATCAACGTGAAAGTTATCAGATTCCTATTTTAAAGTTGGTGTTAACTTTGTGATCGGGAATATCAGCTATTGTTTGTTTTTCCGAAAAATTTTAAACTGATCTCACTAAGAAATTTTATAAATCGCCGAAATCGCGAAAATATGGCAAATCGAAACAATTTAATTCATCCTCCGCGATTACAAGGGAATGAGAATGCAGAAATGGTTCCTCCTCACCCACCTAACCCAAATCCCCCCCAACCCAATGCAAATATACCCCTTGACAACTTAGCTCTCCTTGTATCTAGGCTAGTTATTGAGACATTACGAATAGAGGGAAGACATATAATAAATGAAATAATTAATCCTGTTGGAGATATAAATAATGATGTGGACATACCAGTGAACGTAAATAATGAAGGCAATTTATCCGATATGGATAAGGTCCCAGATATAGTTAAAAGCCTGAGGGATTTCTCCGGGAAACCAGGGGAATTCAGTTCCTGGAAGAAGAGCGTAGAACGCATTCTGGCAATTTATGAACATCTGAAGGGTACCCCTAAGTATTACGGGATCCTTTCGGTAATAAGGAATAAAATTGTAGGAGAGGCAGATACAGCCCTTGAATCATACAACACCCCCCTCAACTGGGATAAAATTGCAAAGTGTTTGACGTTACACTATGCTGATAGACGAGACGTAGGCACGCTGGAGTACCAAATGACAACTCTTGTCCAGGGGAACAGTTCTATTCACGAATTTTACCAGAATGTTTATCATCACCTATCCCTTACTTTAAATAAATTATCCTGCATGGATATGGGTCCAGAATCTTTGCAAAATATGACGCAATCTTATCGCAGTAAGGCATTAGATACATTCGTAAGGGGATTGAATGGTGATTTACCAACACTTCTGAGTATTAGCGGACCAACCGACCTCCCACAGGCCTTGCAGCTCTGCCAGAAGTTGCAGAATGTTAACTATCGTACCCAACACGCTCATGGATCACAAAGTACCATGCGTAAAAACTTCTTCCAAACTCCACCTCTTCCTCCTAAGAGAAATAATCATCCATTATCCCAGCATCAGGTCAATAGATATCCCAAACGGGAATTCTACCCTGCCTTACTACATGACCCCCAACCCTCCCAGATACCCCAATTTACTGCACGACAGCAGCCTCAAGGTCCTCAGGTAGTAAGACCAAATGTACCACAATATCCGAACCATTGGCAACTACCACTAAAGCCACGTAGATATGAGCCTATGGACGTAGACCAGTCCATAAGAAGTCGAGCTGTAAACTATCAGAACAGACCAAACGTTGGTCGCCAATTTCCAGTTAAACGGGAATCAGGCCAGCAGCCAGATTTCAAGAAGAAACAGCAAAGAAACTATCATACACAAGCTTTTAATATAATGCCCGAAGTGCTCGAGGAGACCATGTACCATAATAGTGTGAGCTCAGATGAGGCTTTACGCGAATACCTCTCATTAGAAGAAACCGTACCCTTCCCGCCTCCAGAAGCTTTCCAAGACACAGCCCCCCTTGAAGTTCCCAATGAAGACGAGTTAGAGGAAGGAGAAATAGTACAACATCCTTTTTTAGATTAAGCAGCTCTTCGCTCCCATACATTGAACATGCGGCGAAGAGCGGGGAAAAACTTAAATTTCTTGTTGATACGGGATCTAATAAGAACTACATTCACCCTCAATTTATTAGAGCTCCCATTAAAAACAAAAACGTTCATTGCTAACTCGGTTGGAGGAAAAGTGAGAATTACACACCATGCATTTATCGATATATTTGGCCATGACATGGAAAAGTTAAAATTCTTTATTTTACCTACACTTGAAACCTTTGCAGGAATAATAGGAAACGACTGCCTAAAATCATTAGGAGCAGTCATTCATACGAATGAGAAGTATATGACCATAAAAAATAATGTAAAAATTCCTCTTCAACAATATGTATCCGAATCAGTGAATAATATAAGAACATCCCATCTGAATGAAAGACAGAAAACTAGGCTAGAATCTATTTTGAGAAAACATCAAGGTCCCCTTTCGGGTGGTCAAAGGGTAGTATAGGTCCCGGGGCGAAACGTGGATTGGTACCCACGATGGAGCATAAAACCTGGGAAATGCCTGCTGAACCAACACCAACAGCTCTACTACCAAACCCTATCTCCACCTCCACGTGGTGACCGCTGGGAGCTCTTTCTTGACGAAAAGCTGCAGACGGAGAAGGATGAAGGCGAGTCTCCCGCGCCTAAAAACGGGACAAATTGTACCAACTGGTCCTCCAGGTTGGGGGTTGGGTAGGGCTGACAACCCTACACGGAAAACAACCGTTACGAAGCCACAACAGGAGCCTCGGATAGGACAGATGTTAAAACGACGGACCCGGCAACGACAAAGGAACAACGATTTGCGCATTTTCTCATGGAACGTGCGCTCCCTGTACAGAGATGATAAGCAGCTAGCCGATACCCTGTCCCAATATAGGGCTGATGTAACTGCGTTGCAAGAGATGCGATGGACAGGGACCGGTTTCCTGGAGAAGAGCCACTACACCATATATTATAGCGGCCATCCAGTAAACCATGTGCTCGGAGTAGGTTTCTTAGTCAGCCAAAAAATGAAACCTGCTGTTATCGGCTTTGAAAGTATAAGCGAACGGCTATGCACTCTGCGCTTGCGAGGCAAGTTTAGAAATATAAGCCTCATAAACGTTCACGCCCCTACAGAGGAGACTGCAGAGTCGGAGAAGGATACCTTCTACGAGGCAGTAGAAAGAACCCTCGAAGCTTGTCCCAGATATGATATCAAAATCATACTTGGGGATTTTAACAGCCAAGTAGGGAAGGAGCCCGTATTCAGGCGATACGTTGGCTCCCATAGCTTACACGAAAAAACAAATGATAACGGACTGCGGACTATTCAATTAGCAGGGTCACACGAAATGGTTGTTGGAAGTACCTGGTTTGCGCGGAAAGCGGTCCACAAACATACGTGGGCCTCTCCAGACGGGACCACTTTCAACCAAATTGACCACGTGTTGATCGAACGCCGCCACCTCTCAGCCTTGATGAATGTCAGAACATATAGGGGGGCCAATATAGACTCGGATCACTATCTCGTTGGCATGGTGCTCCGAGCTCGAATAACAATACCACCTAGAATCCCCTCTGACAATCAGGTGAGAGTGAACACTGAAGCCATCCACAACACAACCCTCCGCGACACCTATAAGAGGGAAATGGATGCCGCAATAACCGCAGTCAATAGAGGACCTGGAGATGAAGCAACAACTAATGATCTTCACAACCACCTGAAGAACGTTATCATGGATACGGCCACAAATATACTTGGCCCCAGCCGCAAAAGGAGTCGGAACGGCTGGTTTGACGATGAATGTAAGCTAGCAATGGAACGGAAGAATGCCGCATACCGAGTAATGTTGCATTCTCAAAGAACGCGGGCACGCGCAGAGACTTATCACGAACTCCGTCGAGCGGAGAAGCGACTTCACAGACGGAAAAAGGAAGCCTGGGAGAACCAACAAGTCTGTGAACTAGAAAAGTACAGGGAGCAACCGCACCAGGCGCGGAAGTTTTACCAACAAGTCAGCAGGATGAAACCTTATACACCTCGATGCTCATCCTGCCGAGACAAAGAGGGAAATCTGATTTCCGACAGAATGGGCATATTAGAGCGATGGGTTGAGTACTTTGATGAGCTACTGAACAACCAGAACATCGGCGAGTTGGAGGTCCCGCCAACTGAAGACGACGGACAAATACTGCCACCACCAAGTTTACGAGAAACAGTCCGTGCAATTCATCGGCTAAAAAATCATAAGTCGCCAGGAGCCGATGGAATTACAGCCGAATTGGTTAAATATGGAGGCGACCAGTTACACCAAGTGGTTCATCAACTTGTGCTCAAGGTATGGGACAGCGAATCAATGCCTGACGATTGGCAGCGAGGCATAATCTGTCTCATACATAAAAAGGGAGATATCACACAGTGCAGCAATTATAGAGGTATCACGTTGCTGAGTACCATCTATAAGATATTCTCCACTATCTTGCTAGGCCGGATAGCCCCATACGCCCAGAACATCATTGGCCCATACCAAAGAGGCTTCACTCCAGGCAAATCAGCAACAGATCAGATTTTCTCTCTGCGGCAGGCGATGGAAAAACTGTTGGAATATGGACAACAGTTGCACCATCTGTTCATCGACTTTAAAGCCGCCTATGATAGCATAGCCAGGGTAAAACTGTACACGGCCATGAGGGAATTCGGTATCCCGACGAAATTAATAAGACTGACTAGGCTGACCCTGACCAATGTGCGAGGCCAGATAAAAGCAGCAGGATCACTCTCAAGACCATTCGACATCAACAACGGTCTACGACAAGGGGATGCGCTATCATGCGTCCTCTTTAACCTGGCCCTCGAGAAGGTGATCCGTGATGCTGAGGTGAATGCAAGAGGTACGATCCTCTTCAAGTCCACCCAACTACTGGCCTATGCTGACGATATCGACATCATGGGAAGAACCACCCGAGACGTTCAAACTGCCTTCATCCAGATCGAGCAGGCGGCGCGAGATCTTGGGCTGCACATCAATGAAGGCAAGACAAAATACATGGTGGCAACGTCAGCACCGAAGACGAATCAACCAACAACATCAAACCGCACTGGTCAAACACAAACACGAACAAGAATAAGGATAGGGGAATACAACTTTGAGACCGTTGACAATTTCTCCTATCTAGGGTCGAAAATCACAACCGATAACAACCGCGCACGGTTGTTGTCAGCCAACAGAGCCTACTTCAGCTTACAAAGACTGTTCCGCTCGAAACTTCTCACCATAGGGTCAAAGCTCTTACTGTACAAGACTATGATCTTGCCAGTCCTCATGTATTCCTCGGAAACTTGGGTTCTCAGCAAGAAAAATTGCGAACTCTTGGCCGCTTTCGAGAGAAGAATCCTCCGAAGAATTTTTGGCCCCCTACATGAGGATGGACGATTCCGTAGCCTACACAATGACGAAATCTATGAGCGATACCATGACCGTCCGGTTGTGGATAAAATCCGGCTCAATAGGTTACGGTGGGCGAGTCACTTAATCCGTATGGATGAAGATGATCCCACCCGGAAAGTCTATAAGGGCAATATCTATGGTAGGAAAAGAAGACGAGGCAGACCCTGCCTCAGATGGAGCGATGGCGTGGGCCAGGACGCCAGACAGCTTTTAGGGATATCGAATTGGTGGACCTCGGCGCAAAACCGGGATGTCTGGAGTTCCTTATTAAGGCAGGCCTAGACCGGATACCGGTTGTTGCGCCGTTGATGATGATGATGATCAAGGTCTCCTTTCAGGACCAGATGATAAATTGACATTCGTAACAGGTGTTAAGGGAGAAATCCGCACTACCTCAAACGACCCTGTCTACAGTAAACAATTTCCTTACCCCATGGCCCTAAAAAAGGAAGTTGAAAAAGAGATAAATAAACTTCTAGTCGATGGAATTATTAGACCATCAAAGTCGCCGTACAATTCACCAGTGTGGATTGTTCCAAAAAAAGCAGACGCATCTGGTAAAAGGAAATTTCGTATAGTAATTGATTACAAGAAATTGAACGCAATCACAATACCAGACACGTACTCCTTACCAGAAACCAATGAGGTTCTTGCAAACTTAGGTGAAAATAACTTGTTTACTGTACTTGATTTAAAGAGTGGTTTTTTTCAAATACTGCTAAGAGAACAAGACATAGAAAAAACCGCATTTTCGGTTAACAATGGGAAATATGAATTTCTTCGAGTTCCTATGGGAGTAAAAAACGGTCCAGCAAACTTTCAGAGAGCTTTAGATGACATACTCAGGGAACATATCGGCGTACGTTGTCTTATTTACCTAGACGATATTATAATTTTCGGCAGAACTGAAGAGGAACATTTCAAGAATCTCCAATTGGTATTCGAGACACTTGAAAAGGCAAATGTAAAAATTCAACTTGATAAATGCGAGTTCCTTAAAACTGAAGTTGAGTTTTTAGGTTTTATAGTAAGCGCCGAAGGTATTAAAACCAATCCTAAGAAGGTTGAAGCCATTGCAAATTTCCCACCACCCAGAACTCTTAAAGACCTTCGTTCATTCCTGGGAATGTCAGGATATTATCGACGGTTTATAAGAGATTATGCGAAGTTGGTGAAACCTCTAACGTCACTCTTAAGAGGGGAGGATGGACGAGTATCTAAGAATTCTTCAATAAAAACATTAATTTCCCTTAATAGAAGCGCAATGGAAGCCTTTAATAAACTTAAAAACTCTCTTATATCAGAAGATGTTATTCTCTCACATCCGAACTTCGAAAAAGAGTTCGAACTCACAACGGATGCATCTGACTACGCGATTGGAGCTGTCCTCTCGCAAAACGGCAAAGCTATTTCATTTTTATCCAGAACTCTTAATAAGACTGCAGAAAGCTACGCTACTAATGAGAGAGAAATGCTAGCGATTATTTGGTCTCTAAAATCCCTTCGTAACTTTTTATACGGTTCTCGAAAAATCAAGATCTACACGGATCATCAGCCCTTGACTTATGCGTTAAGCAACAAAAACACTAACAGCAAGTTAAAACGCTGGAAATCGATATTAGAGGAATACAATTACGAATTGCAATATAAACCGGGTAAGGCTAACGTTGTCGCCGATTCCCTATCAAGACCACCTAAATTATCCGAAATTAATTCTATGACACCCACTGAGCACAGTGACGAAAGCTCTTCCCATAATTTAATCGGTTGAGACTCCAATTAATGCATTTAGAACACAGCTTATCCTGAAAATTGGGGATGAACAGAGCTATCAAATTAATAACCCATTTGACAATTATACAAGACATACATTTATACAACGACATTACACTGAACAGGATTTGATAAATATTTTTAAAAGATATCTCAATCCAAATACCATTAACGGACTTCTCTGTGACGAACGGACTATGGGACGTATACAAGAAATATACCCGCACCATTTTAATAGCTATAAAATTAGGTACACACAAAAATTTGTTGAAGACATTCCAAATGAGGTTGAGCAAGAAGAAAAGATTATTCTCACTCATCGAAGAGCTCATCGGAATGCTGAGGAGAACCGCCTTCAAATACTAGAAAACTTTTTCCTAGAATGTCCGCAAAAATCAAAAAACTGGTAAATCAATGCTCGATCTGCAAGGCAAATAAATATGATCGGCATCCTAACAAACCACACATAAATGCAACTCCCATTCCGAACTATCCCGGACATACCGTCCACATAGACATTTTCTCTACCGAAAAACACTTGGTTTTAACGGCTATAGATAAATTTACAAAGTTCATTAAAACTCAAATCTTACAATCGAGATCAGCGCAGGATATCAGGCAACCTCTTCGAGACATTCTATTTTCATTTTGTATTCCTGAAAATGTTGTCATAGACAACGAAGGCGCATTGAGATCTATTTCCTTAACAACCATGATGGAAGATGAGTTACAAATAAAAGTTTATAAAACACCTCCATATAAAAGCGAAGTTAATGGACAAATTGAACGTCCACATTCCACCTTAACTGAAATCATGAGATGCTTAAGAGAAGAGCAGCCTAGACTATCCTTTCAAGAACTTTTAGAAAAAGCAGTGTATGAATACAATCTGACTATACATTCCACAACGGGAAAGAAGCCCGTAGAGTTATTCTTTGGCAAAATAAATCGAGCCAATCCTGAAGATTTAGAAAAAATTCGTACCAAAAATATAGAGAAATTGAAAAATAAACAGCAAAAAGACATAGAACAACATAATAAGAAGAGGCTACCAATGAAAACTTATGAAATTGGGGAAAGTATTTATGTTAAGAGGAACAAAAGATTAGGTTCAAAGCTAACTCCTCGATATCGACAAGAGATAGTGAAAGAAGATAGACACACAACTGTATTAACAGAATCTGGCAAGGTTGTTCACAAAAGTCATATAAAAAATTAATTCTCTTTCCAGACTGACCTTTGGCTTAGCTTTTGGCAAAGTACAAATACTAGACTATACGAACTCACAAATAATAGCAATAAAGGAAGGACTAGCAAAAATAACAACAGGAAATTTTAAAATCATTCATGACGTCGACTTGGACCAGTATGAAAAAGTGACTTCGGACATAGCAACTACTCTCAATACTGACGCATTTAAGAACAATCCATTATATCCTTACCTTTCCCATGAACTACTGCAAACCCAAGAACTTTTAAGCAATTTAAAACCGAAAATAGAAAAAAGATCCTTAAATTTTATTGGTACGGCTTGGAAATGGGTAGCTGGTAACCCCGACCACGAAGACTTCCTAACTATTCAAGATAAAATGAACAGTGTCTTAAAAAACAACAACCAGCAGGTAATCATAAATAAATCTTTAACTGATCGATTGAACAACCTTACCTTAATATCAAACAAGATAGAAAAATTTGTACAAACAAACGAAAATTTTAGAAATGAACACTTGAGTAGTTTACAATATAAATTGAAGCTAATCAAAGAAGAACTTATAAATATTAAATACGCCATTAGTTTTGCAAAAATTGGAACTATAAATACGTTAATGCTTTCGCAAAAAGAAATTAAATTAGCTACTCAAATCCTGGATAAAGAAAAACTTCCATATGCTTCACCAGAAGAAGCATTAGAATTTTCAAATGTTAAAATTATAACTAATCACTCCTCACTTTTATATATTGTTAACATTCCAATAACGACGGAACAAACATATGAAAAAATTAGAATAAAGCCTGTCAAGAATAAAAATGTAATTGTTGAGACACCGCAAGATTTTGTATTAAAGAATCAAAACCAAATTTATAGTATTTCAGAAAAATGTAAAACTTTTAATAATTTGGCAATTTGCAATCAAATATATGTAAATGACATAAGTAATTCATCTTGCATCTCTAAAATTTTGCAAAGTTTAAATTCACATTGTAACAAGATTAGTAATCAGCACATACCGACCATCGAGCAAATCGCACCAGATATGATTTTGGTAAATGATTTCAAAGGAACCTTAAATATTAATCAAACCAACCGGGAACTTAATGGGACATTTGTTATAAAATTTAGCAACGTTACTATAACAATTAATAATCAATCCTTTTCATCTCAAGAAGTAACAAGCATTGAAGCTCTCCCGGCCATCTTACAACCAACGCCACGAGAACAGCAATATCGGGAAATACTATCTCTCGAAATGATGAAGGAACTGAGTATTCAGAATACAGATGAAATAAGACTATTAGAAGCTGAAAACAAACGTGACAAATGGACTAATTACGGACTTATGGCCACAATTTTTTTTATATTTATCATAATATCTCTTAAAATCTATTCCAAAACAGTAATCAGAGATAAAGCACATCTAAAAATCGAAATTGAACCAAAGGAACAACAACCACAGATAAACTTACCATCTCCAGATATGATCAACATTTCAGTTCCAAGTATACTTCAATACCTGCAAAACCAACCTCCAATGGTCCAACATCCCTACAACAACCATTTTTAACTGACGAGGACGTCAGCATCTAAGGAGGGAGGAGTTATCGCACACGATATCATTTCATACACGAGCGATCGAAGTTATTGAACTCAGGTCAAACATCAGCCGGAATAAGCTACACGCGCAACCGCACCTGTGTCAGCAGATGTCTGGGTCATCGCCATCAACAAACATTAAAATGCACAATTGCATAGGTGAAATATTAATTGCATATTAGGCAATTTAAAACATATTTAAGCAGTTATTGTATTAGGAGTAGTCAGTTTTGTATCAACCTCGAAGGAAAGTGTAATAAAATTGTATTTTTTTTAATCGTCGGACTTTCCGATTTATTAACTTACCTACTCAGACAAAAGTCTGAAGACCGAGATCTTCTCGATTATAACCCTAGAGAGGAATGTGTTAACTATTACAATAACACATTCCACTCTACACATTGCCTTAAGCCAACAGACATTTTTTTTAAAGAAACAAACGTACCTGATAATCAAATTTATGAACAACTACAAAAGGTAAAGAGTAAGGCTATAAAACAACGAAATAAGGACAGAAAAGAAACAGCATATGACAGTAGATTCGTTAAGAACCATAAAGCGAAAAAACTAGATCCTAGATATATACAAGCTAATTCTGGAAAGATACACCCTCAGAGATATAAAAGGCAAAAAGCACATTGCCAAGAAAAAGACTCCAATTAAAAAAAAAAAAAGAAAGAAAGGAAAATAATAAAGATTGATATCCTATTAGTAAACCAAGAAGTTGGAAAATAAGAAGTTACGTGTAAGAAATTATTATTATATTATATCTATTGATAAGTCATAGGAATAAGGGCAATAAAAAAAAAATCTCGAGGACGAGCTTTACATTTAGTGGGGAGGAGTTACGTCATCCTCATCCATCCGCCTACACATGTCGGCATCATCAAAGAACGATGCCTAAATAAATACTCGCTAGCAAGTAAGTTAGTTTTATTGCACTAGACCTAAGTAAGTACATAATTGTTAGGAAGTAAGAATAAGGAGAAGATGTGTATTTTATTGCTTGCATTGTGACCCTTTAAAAGGACATGTAACTGCAAGCAAAGGGTCATTCTTGAGAGTTCAGCCGAACGCAGCAGACGTCCTTGGACAGCTGCAGAGTGGTAAAAGTTTTTGAGAATTTATAAAATACATGATTTTTTCTTTTTTCAGGAGTGGTTATCTTTTAGTGATAAGCGTGGATAGTGTTAAGTTTTTGTGGGTAGAAAATAGTTTTTGTTTTTTTGAAGAATTTTCAGCAGAAATCGTTATGGAGACGAGGGCCCAGAAAGCCCCAGAGGTCCGATTACTATCGGACCAATCCCAAGAGAAACTAATCGCCAGTCTGCAACGCAGTCTGGATGAAATTAATAAACAGCTAGCCGCTGCGAAAATTGAGATAGAGGAGCAGCGGAAGCAGAACGAGGGTCTGACAGCCCTCATTAAAAGCTTGCAGGAGTCAATAGACCTGCAGAACAGGGAGAAAAAAGAGAACGGCAAGCGTTTGAGAATCGAGAGTCCACAAGTGTCGGACTCGGAAAGCAACTCGTCATCGGAAGAGGAAATGTCCACCGACAACACGGACAACACCGCCACCGAGGAGGAGGAAGATGTAGACTTTCCACCTCTGCCGCCACCGAAACCAGTGCCAACTCTTCCGCCCACTTTTTTTAAAAAAACCGTAGTGAAGTCGCCGAAAAAGCCAAAGCCTTCAGGACAAGAAAGTCCTAAGGCTAAAGAAGCCGAAAAGGGCACGGTACCCGTGATTTTAAGGCAGCCATTGAGAAAGAGTTGCGGAAAAGGAAAATTAATATCCTTCACGCGAGGAGGATTCACCTGGGAGTGAGAATAACTCCAGAGCAGCCGAGCGACCATCGGAAAATCACTAAATTCTTTAGAGAAAGTGGAATTCAATTCCACACATATCTTCTCCCAGAAGAGAAGAACATAAATATTATAATCCGGGGGCTCGAGGGAATAGCGCCCGAAGATGTAAAGGAAGACCTTGAGGATCAGGGCTTCCATCCTATAGAGTGCTTCTTCATAAAAATGAAGAACGGGCCCTCCAGACTACTGAAGGTGTTAATGCCGAAAAACGAAACCGGCATATACAATGTAAAATCGATCTGCCACCTGATCGTGAAAATCGAGTCCCAAAAACCGAGGACTTCCCAATCGCAGTGCCATAACTGTCAGCAGTTTGGACACTCTGCGAATAACTGTTTCGCTGACGCACGTTGCGTTAAATGCGAGGGATCGCACCACTTTTCCAAATGCGAGAGGAAGCAGGAGCAGAAGGCAACCTGCACCAACTGCAAAGGAGATCATCCAGCCAGCTACGGCGGATGTCCCAAAAACCCTAAAAACATTAAAAAAAACCTTCGCCCAGATGGCGAAATCGAATTCTTCTCCACAGGTATCACAACCAATCAATAAACCGACAGGAAAAACTCCAACAGCACCGAAAATTCCCTCTTCCTCAGCGAACCCGAAGCCTGTGCAAATGGATCAAGTGCTGAGCAGCATGCAAGCACAGATACAAAACATGATGGAGTCAATGATGACTAAAATGATCCAAAACCTGTTTAGCTCTCAGATCCCTCTAGGCAACCCAACTAAGATCCACCATGGTAATCATTAAGCTTAACATTATCACATGGAACGCAAATTCCGTAAAAGGAAAAATGGGAGAATTGAAAGAATTCCTTTACGAGGCAGAAGTAGATATACTACTCATCCAGGAAACGTTCCTCAAACCAACAGACCCACTTAAAGTACCCAACTACGACATATATAGAAACGACCGACTTACTGGCCATGGAGGAGGAACCGCAGTCCTCATTAAGAGAAGCATCGAGCATCACCGCCTGGAAACACCACTCATCACTGGAATGGAAGCTACAGTCATCGAGGCAAGGACAGGACTAGCTGATATAAAAATCATATCAGCCTACCGTCCTCCATCAGCAGATAATTTTTCAGAGGACCTTCAACTGCTATTCAACGGGGACAGGCCGACTTTTCTCGCCGGGGATCTGAATGCGCGTCATCGAGACTGGGGAGCAAGCCGAAACACCAAAGCGGGGAGAGAACTGCTCATTTTCCTAAACGGAAACGAAGCAACTATTCACGCACCAGAGGAACCAACACATTATGGACGCAGCACAACCGGCACCATAATCGATGTGGCTATTACAAAGAATTACAGCAACCACATCACAATCAACGTGTTGGACGACCTTTCGTCGGACCACAAACCAGTGTTATTTTCAATATACAACATATATATTGAAAATCCGCCGAAAATGATAAAAACCACCAACTGGGACACCTACCGCCATATTCTAAGACAATACACCACAACCTCAAAATTAGAAACTTCGGAGCAGGTAGAGATAGAGATTCAAAACCTAACCGCCCAACTAACTTCAGCCAAGCAGGAGAGCTCAACGGAGACAGAAGTAAACGACCAACAATATTTCCGGCTCCCAAGAAATATTAAAGAAAGAATAAGGGAGAGAAATCGCATCAGAAAAAGAGGAAGAATGACAAGAGATCCCAATCTGAAAAGAGAAGCGAATCGGCTCACTAACGTTATCAGAGATGACATTGACCGATTTAGAAACGAACAGTGGGAATACTTTCTCCAAAATCTAGAGCCGGGAAGCAACAACTTCTGGCGGCTCAGCAAATATTTTAAAAGAGGGTCGAGAAGGCAAATACCTACAATTCATGGTCCCAATGGCCTTGAATTTTATAAAGAGGGAAAGGCCGAAGCGTTTGCGGACTCACTCGAACTCCAGTTCAGGGAGAACACCGCATCGGACGACGAATCTGAAGAAGAGTACGAGTCAGAAACAGAGACAGAAGATGACTCAACACAAAGAGAAGACTGGGAACTGCAAACAGATCAGGCGGAAGTCCAAACCATCATCCATGGACTAAGCAGCAAAAAAGCCCCAGGATGGGATATGCTTACAAACGAATGCATTAAGAATGCACCGAATAACATCGCCGAATCAATCACAGCAGTAATAAACGCAGTACTCCGTCTCAGAACATATCCAAAAGCATGGAAAAAATCCATCATCATCCTTCTGCCGAAACCGGGAAAGAACCCAACCTTCCCACAGAACTGGAGTCCCATCAGCCTACTTCCAACAATTGGAAAAATTGCTGAAAGGGTGATACGGAGCAGACTGCAGGATCAACTCAACGAGCTCAACATCATCCCAGAGGAACAATACGGATTCCAACGAGATCATTCATGCGAGCTTCAACTGGCCAGAGTAGTCCAGCACATTCGCAGTGGTTTGAACAAGCGGAAATCGACCGGACTAATAATGTTCGATATATCGAAAGCTTTCGATAAAGTCTGGCACGCAGGGCTCGTAGCCAAACTAAAGAAATTTAAAATATCTGATTCTATGATAAGACTGATCCAATCCTTTATTGCAGATCGAAGTTTTAGGGTGGCACTGGAGGGGCACCAATCAACGGAAAAAAGAATAGAGGCAGGAGTACCCCAAGGATCGCCGCTTTCCCCGCTGTTATACACAGTATTCACGGCGGACATTCCAAGAAAATTTAACCGCTTACAGGGATCTCCTTATTCGCGGACGACACATGCCTTTTCCACACATCGAAACAGGCACGCCTCATCACAAGTAATCTTCAGAAGGCAACCAACACAATGTTGGAATACTTCAAAAAGTGGAAGATAAAAATAAACCCGGAGAAGACCCAGGCAATCTTCATCACAAGAAAGAGAGAACAGAAACCGGGGAAAATCCAAATCGAAAATCAGCCCATCGATTGGAAACCAACCGCGAAATATTTAGGACTGACTTTCGACAGCAGACTAAATTGGAGAAAACACATAAAGCTGAAAAGAGATGCATGCACAGGTACGCTGAAATCCCTGTACCCTTTAATTAGATCTAAGAAACTAAACATTAAGAATCGTCTTTTAATTTATAAACAATTAATTCGCCCATCTCTGCTATACGGGAGCAGCATTTTTTACCAAACATGTAAGACATATAAAAAACAACTGCAAATATGTCAGAATATAGCTGTAAGAAAAATTTTCAATGTCCCGCATTATATAAGAAACCTAGATATACATAGCGATCTAAGATTAGAAACCATAGATAAGTATTATATATTAAAGATAAAGCCCTGAAATTATTCCAAAAAATTGATTCCCACAAGAATAAAACTCTAAAAATTTTAAAATCAGAAAAACATAAAAAAGAAACTTATCCTAGCTTAAGAGCATTAGTAATGTAAGAATGTATAGTATTTTAAGGTAATTAGTATTATAAAGTAATATTGTTAATATTGTTAGTTAAGATAAAATTAGTTAAGTTAAAGTTAGTTAAGATAAAATTATTATTATTGTAAGTAATTTATAACTAGTATAAGATATAAGTTTTATAACGTTGTTGAAAAAAAAAAAAAAAAAAAAGAGGAACGATAACCAATCAGAGTAAAGATGGACAACAATGTCCACAGCGAAAAGGGGAGCAAAGGTGTCGAACACCAGCTCCAGACTCATCACAGTTCCAAGAGAAGCAAAGGGTGCACTCTTATCCAAGATATTAAAGTGAAGAGTCACAGTTGAAATCATTTGTTTTGTAAAGGCGGATCACGGTCGGAAACTCGTGATCATAATTACATGCAGGGAGTACCTCGCCGGGTATTTTCCTTGGTACGATAAAATGAAAACTCGGGATGGCGAGAGAGATCGGTATCGACTTGTTAAAAGTCGACATCAACGCATACAGAATGTCAAACACTGTTGCGTTAATGTTAAAAACTACACTTCGCTTACGGATCGACGAGCCGAAACGAGCAGATTTAAACGGAAGCCGATATTTCAAGCAACTCCATCTGTCAGCGCCGCTAAAGTCGAATAGGCAATGAAACGAATGAAATTGGAGGAAGCCACAAAACCGGACGGCATCGCATATCACCTCTTTAATGTGAACGGTTGGGGCGAACTACTTTGGCACAATGAAGAGGGTACGTGGTGATTTTTTCTTAATGAAAAATTATAGACTGATAAGGATGAAGGCGAGTGAGTTGCGCCTAAAAACCGGACAAATTGTACCAACTAGTCCTCCAGGTTGGGGGTTAGGTAGGGCTGACAACCCTACAGGGAAGAAAACTTGTTACGAAGCCACGGAAGGAGTCTGGGACAATGTGGATTTTAAAACAGCGAACCCGGCAGCGACAACGGAATAACGATTTGCGCATTTGCTCATGGAACGTGCGCTCCGTGTACTGAGCGGCTAGCCGGTACTCTGTCTAAATTTGAGGCCGATGTAACAGCGTTGGAAGAGATGTGCTGGAGAGGGACCGTTTTCTCGGAGTAGATTTCTTAGTAAGTCAAAAAATGAAAACTGCTGTTATCGGCTTTGAAAATATAAGCGAAAGGCTATGCACTCTGCGCTTACGAGGCAAATTTAGAAATATGAGCCTCATTAACGTTCACGACCCTACAGAAGAGACTGCAGAGTCGGAGAAGGATACCTTCCATGAGGTAGTTGAGCGGACCCTCGAAGCCTGTCCGCTGCCCCAAGTATGATATCAAACTCCTACTAGGAAATTTCAAGAGTCAAGTAGGGAAGGAGCCCGTATTCAGGCGATACGGTGGCTCCCATAACTTACATAGGGATGCTGATACTGATAACGGACTGCGGATTACTCAGTTAGCAGTTGTGGGAAGTTCTTGGTTTGCGTGGGAAGCGGTCTACATACACGTGGCCCTCTCCAGACGGGACCACTTTAAAGCAAATTGACCATGTTCTGAACGAACGCAGCTACCTCTCAGCCTTGTTGAATGTCAGAACGTATAGGGGGGCCAATATAGACTCGGATCACTTTCTCGTTGGCATGGTGCTCTGAACTCGAATTACAACACCATCTACAAACCCCACTGATAATCAGGTCAGAATGAATACTGAAGTCATGCACAACACAGCCATAACACCTTCAAGGGGGAAATGGATGCCGCAATATCCGCAGCTAGGAGATGTCCTAGAGATGGAGCATCAACAAATGATATTCACAACCACCTGAAGAACGTTATCATTGATGTGGCCACCAACATACTTGTCAACAACCGCAAGAAAATTTGGAACGGCTGGTTTGACGATGAATGTAAGCTAGCAACGGAACGGAAGAATGCTGCATACCAAGTAATATTGTATTGTCAAAGAACGCTTGCACGCGCAGAGACCTATCATGAACTTCACCGAGGGGAGCAACGACTTCACAAACAGAAAAAGGAAGCCTGGGAGAACCAACTGTCTGTGAACTTGAATAGTACAAAAAGCAACCACACTAGGCGGAGAACTTTTACCAACAAGTCAGCAGGATAAAACTGTCTATATCTCGATGCTCATCCTGCCGAGGCAATGAGGGAAATCTGATTTATTGGAGCGATCGGTTGAATATTTTGATGAACTGCTCAACAACCGGAATATGGACGAGTTGGAAGTTTTACCAACTGAATACGATAGACAAATGCTGCCACCACCAAATACAGCAGAAACAATCTATGCAATTCATGGGCTTAAAAATCATAAGTCTCAAGGAGCTCATGGAATTACTGGCGAATTGGCTACATATGGAGACGACCACCTACACCAAGCAATTCATTAACTGATGTTTAAGAATTAGGACAGCAAATTAATGCCTGACGACTGTCAACGAGGTATCATCTGTGTCATACATAAAAAGGGGGATATCACGCAGTGCAGCAATTATAGAAGTATCACGTTGTTGAGTACCATCTATAAGATATTCTCCGCTATCTTGCTAGGCCGGATAGCCCCATACGCCCAGAACATCATTGGCCCATACCAAAGAGGCTTCACTAGAGGCAAATCAACAACAGATTTTCTGCCTGCGGCAAGCGATGGGAAAACTGTTAGAATATGGACATCAGTTGCACCATCTTTTCATCGACTCTAAAGCCGCCTATGACAGCATAGCTAGCGTAAAACGGTGTCCTGACGAAATTAATAAGACTGACTGGGCTAACCGTGACCAATGTGCGAGGCTAGATAAAAGCAGCAGGATCACTCTCGAGAAGATTCAACTTCAACAACGGTCTAAGACAAGGGGATGCGGCGCGAGATCTTGGGCTGCATGTTAATGAAGGCAAGACGCACATGGTGGCAACGTCAGCGCCACAGCCAAAAGAATGAACAATATCGAATCGCACTGGTCAAACGGAAACAATAAAGAAAGGAGACTACAACTTTGAGATCGTTAAAAATTTCTCCTATCTAGGGTCGCAAATCACAACCGATAACAGTTATGACGATGAAATCTGTTTCGCTCGAAACATCTCACCATAGAGTCAAAGCTCTCATTGTACAAGACAATGATCTTGCCAGTCCTTATGAATTCCTGGGAGACCTAGGTTCTTAGCAACTCTTGAGAGAAGAGTCCCCTGAAGAATTTTTGGCCCTTTCCGCGAGGATGGAAGACTCCGTATACGACAAAATCTAAGAGCGATACCGAACGTTTGGTTGTGGATGAAATCTGTCTTAACAGGTGGCGGTGGGCAGGTAACTTAGTCCATATGGATGAGAATGATC
This sequence comes from Hermetia illucens, assembly GCF_905115235.1. Taxonomy (NCBI): domain Eukaryota; kingdom Metazoa; phylum Arthropoda; class Insecta; order Diptera; family Stratiomyidae; genus Hermetia; species Hermetia illucens. The sequence continues at coordinate 19,714 of NW_024037041.1, read as the reverse complement.
CAGTCCGGAAAGTTTATGAGGGCAATATATTTGGTAGAAAAATAAAACAGGACAGACCCTGTTTGAGATCGAACGATGTTATAGGTCAGCACGCTAAATAGCTTTTAGGGATATCGAATTAGTGGACCTCGGCGCAAAACCGGGTTGTCTGGAGTTTTTTACTAAGGTAGACCTAGACCGGATACCGATTGTTGCACCGTTAATGATGATGATAGTAATATACTATTATAATAATAACTTTATTTGAACAGATATCGGTGTGGAGGGTATTTTGGAGCCTAGGCACCATGTAGGGACAGCCTCCTGATTTTTTTGACATTTTTCAGTTGAGTGGTTTCTTAGAATGGGTCCGTGAAAAAAACGATCACTTCCAATCCCCCGCACTTCCACCTTTTCAACAAATGTCAAAAATAAGACCGGCCTCGAAAAGGACTAATCGAGACCTTTTATTTGATATACCACATAACTATGTCTAATAAAAAAAATTACACCCTGATTTTGCATGTATGGGGACTCCCCTTAACTTCGACATAGCATGATGTAATTCACTGTAGGCGTGGGCGTTCACAATTTCCACCTTTCCACCAAATTTGGTGCCAACCATTATAACCGTTTTGGAGAAAAGTGCGTGTGACAGACAGACAGACGGCAAACCATAAAACACGGAAAATCGCGTTAAATACTACGCAATAAAGTGCGTTTAGAAGGAGTAATTCGGCCAAGGCTCATAGAGAACAAAGCCCTAATCCGGACGAACTATCTTTCAACGCTTGGAGCAAAAATGATTGAGGACAAACACAACGTGCTCCGAGCTATTAAAAGCATGGTGGAAGCCATTAAAGTCCTCTATAGGAGGAGGAAAAAAGTCCCAAGGAAAAGCCGAAATCTAGCACCTCAACAGTGTCACAGGCGACCCAGGTGATAACGAATCGTAGTGTTAGCGACCTGTTAGCAAAGAAAGGAGTCCGGGAGAAAAATGATCATCCTTTTGGGAAGCCTGCTGATTCCCAAAAGGATGAGGAGCCTAAGAGGGAAAAAAGTACACAAGCAGTTCCGAAGAACGGAACTAAAAGCACGAAGGGTAGAAAGCCTGCGCCATAAATGCAAGCGTCAGTAAGCGAAGGGAAGCCTAAGGGATGCAAACTAGTGGATAGACGAGAGTTGCTTATAAAACGGCGAAGAGCAAAACGAAAGTGCGAACTCGCCCAGAGGCAATCGTTATCTGCAATAAGGGCGATTTTTCTTAGGCGGAGATTTTAAACATGGTGAAATCTAACCCCTACCTACAAGATCTGAGTGGAAACGTCAGCAAGATCGGAAGGAACCAGAAAGGCGATCCATGTTTAAGCTACGAAAATCCAGCTTGGGCAAAAACGACGGCTTTCGCACCCAAGTGAAGAACTTGCTTGGGGGTATGTCACAGCTCGGGCCCAAAAACATGAGATCTACCTACGGAAATACAGAACGCGTTAAAAGAACAATTTAAGGTGGAGGAACTGGAAAAAGAATCTATCGTAAACTTGAGGAGAGCCTATGGTAATATTCTAATGGCCACAATGCGACTACCAGTGGGAGCAGTGCAGAAATTATTGTTGGCCTGAAGGGTACGAATTATTTGAGTTGTCTGCCGCCTGCGAGAGCAGGTTTTAATAAGGAGGCGCTTAAAGCCCCTAATGTTTGGACACTTTGCGAAGGCATGCACCAGCTGCATTGATCGATCCGATCGATCCAGAAAGTGTGGGGAAAAGGGCATATTGCCAAAGAGTGCAATAGGGACCCCAAATATCTATTATGCGAAGGAAAGGGAGGAAGTTATAATCGACATATTGCCGGAAGTTATAAATGCTCGGAATTCAAGAAGGCGTTGAATGTAATGAAAAATGAGGTTTATTCAATAAGCGGGGTGGACGTGCTACGCCCCACCTAGTCTCACATTGCCTGAATTTCAAGACATATTAGACAACCTTGTTCTCGATGCAAGGGAATGAAGTCCAAAGGTGATTGCCGGTGACTTCAGCATTTTGGCCCTCGAGTTGGGAAGCAGTGAGAGTATCGCAAGGGGCCGAAGTGTATTAGAGGCTTTTGTCCAACTGGATTTAGTTTTAGTCAAAGCAGGTGGTGCAATCACCTTCCGTAAACGAGGGTTTTACTCAATCGTAGATCTGACCTTTGTCAGCTTGGCACTGGTACGTGGTATGTCAAGTTGGCGAGGACTCTACCGACAGTAATCAACAGCCAACAGCCAACTATCGAACTGAGGAGGGAGTTACAGGCCAGGAAAACAGTATACCTAGAGCAGAAAATGACATCAAGTTGGTCTGCAAAGGCGTTGGACGAGGAAAGTAAGGGAGTGTGGCTAGGCCAACCTACTAGGGCAGGCGGTCCCACGGAGGGAGCTCTCCAAGTCACATATGCATCGTCAAGGCATGTGACGCATCCATGCCTAGGAGATGCTCATTCTCTCGTAAATTGGCCAGCCTTCAGCCAGCCTGTCACCGATCCAAACAAACAAGGGTTGTAGGAAGGAGTGATCAGAGACAAAAGAAGCATGCTTATAAATTAGCCCGCAAAACCTCAAGCGTGCCATTCAGCGGAGCAATCGGGAATGCTTTAAGGAGCTCTGTTCGGAGGTAGATGTAAATCCGTGGGTGGCGCCTCTAGAATTGTGATGGGACAGTTGAGAGACATTTAACAGACCTTTCAATGTGGCGGGAATTCCGACAGTAACCACGGATGACCTGTTAGAGATCTGCAGCAGAATAGGTGACAACAAAACTCCGGGCCTGGACGGCACACCGTACAGGAGGGGCATGTTTGCACTTATGAAAAGAACAAGTGGTTCCCGAAATATCGATATTTGCAAAATAAAAGTCAACACTTACGAATAGGAAAAACCAGTTTTATTATTTCATATCGTACAGAATTTAGACCGTATATGTTCGCTGAATTGTTCGAAGCGTGCATGTCCGAGGGGATATTCCCTACAGCACGGAAGCGGCAGAAGCTAGTACTGCTGCCTAAAGCTGGTAAACCTCCAGGTAAACCATCCTCCTATATCGGTCTTAAAGACACTATATCAAAAATGTTCGATCGGGAAATTTACTACAGGTTACTCTCGATCGTGGAGAGCCAGGGATACCTTTAAGATCGGCAGTATGGGTTCCGTAAAACCAAATCAAACATTCATGCCATCAAAATAGGTACTAGCTTGGCCGAAAGTGGCAGGGTGATGATCTTGACCTTGCTTTATGCCATCCCTATTTGGGGAAAGGCATTTCGCATAATGTAATGCTCATAAGCCTATAGGAGGACAGCCGGAATCATCTCAGATAAGGCTGTATTCGTCATCCCCGGAAAGATGATGAGATGTTGGCAGATGAGATAACGAGTATATATGATCTGAAGTCAGTCTCTGCTTTGCCGCAAATGAAGAACCCCGAAAGGGAGAGATCGGTAAATAGATGGCAGGAGCTTGGGATCACTCGAAGAAGGGCCGGTGGATACACATACTGATTTCTACCGAGGACCTGATCACATATTTTTCCATCGTCCGAGATTCAGGGATGGGAGGAGAAACCTAGAGGAAGCTTTAGGTGAAGCACTGATGTTGGAAAATGTGGTAAGCAGAATGCTAACATACAGGATGACAGGGATGCGATCAACTTCATGATAGTATCAATTCAGGGCAAACAGAGAAAAGCGGAAAAGGTGAGGAAGGCCCAGTTGCGAACATTGTGCAACCCCGCCCCGTAACGTGATACCTTATGATGGTGCCACGGGTAAAAATCCCACCCCCTGGTGTGTCCAGCCAGAATCTTTCGGATGATTCTCCCTCCTTATAAAAAAAAGACAGACAATAAACCGATTTTAATAAGGTTTTTTTTCCACAAAACAACAATGAAACAGGCGCCATCATTGACAGTGGCAGTGACCTGGCCAGAAATGGGCGATACAAATACCTTAGATCAATGGTATCAGCCAATGACAAATTCCGTTATGAAATTGCATTAGCGCAATTTGGACGTATCTAAGAATGCATCAAATCCAAAATTTAACACAGTGTCGTCCGCCCTATCGTCACCTATTGTTCTGAGTGTTAGCCGACTAAAACAGATAATGAATGGCGCCTCGCGGCAATGGAGACGAAGACGTTGCGTTGGACTAGTGGTGTATGACACCATGATCACATCCGAAATGCGGATATCTACTATCGATATTAGGTTCTACCGTTTGTAAAAAAATTGCGAAAGAGGCATCATTGCTGGTATGGTCATGTAATTCACGCTAACGAGAATTCCCTTGCCAAGATTGATTTGAAGATTGAAGTCTATGAGGAATGGTCAAAAGGGCGACCGAAAAAATGGCATGTCACGCTGAATGGTGATTTGAAAGTCTGGCCACTCTATCTAGATCAAGCTGTTAATCGAGCAAAATGGTGGAACCACCGTCGGACGAGCTGACTCCGCTTCGGAACGAAACAAAACCTAGACATTTAACCCTCAAAAGCCAAAAGAGCAATCCCTGGAAGCTCATTATTTTTCTTCTGGTTCGGATCTGTGGAGAGTGAAAATTAAGGATTCTCTACAATAATTGGTTTATTTATTTTATAGATTAAATTGCATAAACTTTTCAATCAAGTTGACTGCAATTATTCCCAACATGCAATCCGTGAACAAAATTAGGTAAGGTTTGAAAATTAATTGTTCAAACAACGAAAAAAACAGAATGGGAATGGGCGTCCTTGACTTTGAAGACAGCATCTTTCTTCTACTTACATACTTAGCTAATTTTACGTTTTGTAAGATAAACAAAAAAAGGAGAAAATACATTGTTGTTCTAATTAGGCAATTTTAAGAGAAGCAAACAGTGGGAGTAAACTCTGCTGAGCTCATTATAATTGTTGATCCTTTTCCCAAGGTGCAATGCTGTGTGCACATATTTGGAAAAACTTAGTAACGGCGAATGGTGAGTAGAAACAAAGTCGCTTTTTTAACGGAGCGAATTAAATTGCTTCATTACCTGGAAAATTTCACTCATAATTAGGTAAGGGACTCAAAAAATTAAGTTGAAACGATTGATGTTTGTTGAGATTCGTAGATTCGTTTTTGCAAGAAAACAATTTCTTCTGCTTTTTTGACTGTCTGGGAAACTTAGATGAAACAGAAACATTTATTCGTGATATTTCTAAGGATCAAATAAACAGGTTCTTTCACTAGTGTTTTTTCTTTTACTTACAGATACTTCAGAAGTCACGAGGGAATCGACGGTTTGTTTTAACATATGTTCTGAGTATCCTTCTCATAGCCATTTTGGTCTGCACACCAAAGATGAGCAAACGCTATCCCATGCACAGTCAGAAAAGAAAAACGCATGAACACATATTTACACATCAGCAGGGAGATCTAGCCACTCCTCACAGGTTTGTCTTTTTTTTTTTTTTGAGGAGGTGGAAATCTTCGAAAGACACTGGTCTGGACACACCAGCGTGTGGGATTTTTACCCACTAAAACCACCCCCGACTCCCTCCCTGCCCCGCGGAACCACCATAAGGTATTACATCACGGGGCGGAGTCAGCTCACTCTAGCTTAATCCCATTTCTTCTATACGCGGCGCACGCGACCGCGCTTTTCTCCTTTCCTCTGCCTTTCGCAATTTATCTTGAATAGATGCGATCATGGAGTTGACCGCATCCCAATTCTCTTGATGTGCTAGCATTTTCGGCACCAGATTTTCTGGTACCAGCACTTCTCCTAGAGTCTCCTCTAGATTCCTCCTTTCTTCCACAAATCTTGGACAGTGGAAGAATACATGCTCTGGGTCCTCTGGGACTCCCTCACAATTTGAACAGTCGGGTGAGGTCTCCAATGTAAACCTGTGGAGGTATTGGAGATATCCTCCATGTCCCGTGAGAAACTGGGTGAAATTATAATTAATCTCACTGTGTCGTCTCTCCAACCACTCCTTGATGGCAGGAATGAGCCTGTGAGTCCACCGACCCTTTCCCGAGCGTTCCCACCGCTCTTACCATCTATTTATGGATCTCTCCCTCTCAGCGTTCTTCGTCTGCGATAAGGGAGAGATTTTCTTCGCATGGTATATTCGCCATCTCATCTGCCAAGATGTCAATCGGCATCATTCCAGAGATGACGAATGCTGCGTCATCTGAGACAGTCCTGAAGGCAGAGCATACCCTCAGAGCTGTCCTCCTGTAGACTGCATTCAGTTTGCTAGTGTTAACTGACATCACAATGCCTCGCTCCAAACTGGGGTCGCATAGAGCATGATTGAGGTCACCACCCTGGCTATAAGCAACCTAGAGGTATGCCGTGGCCCTCCCACGTTCGGCATCATCATCGCCAGGGTCATACTGGTAGTGGATGATTTATCACAAAGATACTGTACGTGTTGCTTATAGCTGAGCTTCCTGTCTATCACCACCCCCAAGTATTTGATGGTCGGCTTGGAAGTGATGATATGATTCCCGATTCTATCACAGGTGTAATTTCTCAACCAGCGCTTCGTGATGAGGACCGCTTCCGTTTTTTCCTCCGTTTTTTCAGACCAAAGCTCTCTAACCAGCATTTGACAGCACAGATTGCCTCGCTTGAGTATAACTCAGCATCTTCGAGATGCTTTGCGACAACAACCAGCGCTATGTCGTCAGCGTAACCCACCACTGTGGCTTCCTCCGGAAGGAGAAGATTAAGTACATCGTTGTACATGATGTTCCACAGTAGTGGGCCCAATACGGAGCCCTGTGGGACACCCGCGGAAATAACGTACTCCTGCGCTCCGTCATCAGTGTCATACCAGAGCCTCCTTTCAGTTAAGTAACTGTCGACGATAGCAGCGGGATAGGCGGGAATACCAACCTTCGCTAGGGATTTGCGTATTAGATTCCAATTGGCCGAATTGAATGCATTTTTCACGTACAGCGTTACCACCACGCAATATTTGCTGGTACTACCCTTTCCGTGAATTGCATCTTCGGCCAAGCCAGTAGCCAATTTGATGGCATCAATGGTTGATCTGGCTTTTCGGAACCCATACTGCCGATCTGAAAGGCCGCCTTGGCTCTCAACAACCGGGAGTAATCTATTATAGATTACCTGCTCTAACATTTTCCCCACCGTGTCCAAAAGACATATGGGTTGGTATGACGATGGTTCACCTGGAGGTTTACCAGGCTTAGGCAGAAGTACCAACTTCTGTCGCTTCCAAGCCGCCGGAAATATTCCTTCGGACATGCACGCTTCGAACAACTCAGCGAACATGTCCGGCCTGGATTTCACGGCAAGCTTAAGGGCCTTATTCGGTACTCCGTCCAGGCCCGGCGCTTTATTGTCCCTATTTTGCCGCAGATCTCCAGCAGTTCGTCTCTGGTGACTGGCGGGATTGCCGTCACATTCAGAGGTGGTTGGAATATGTCGCTGCTCTCCTCTTGCTGGGGGAATAACCCCTGGATGATTTTCAGCAAGAGGGTGGGACACGTGATCTGCGGAGAGGAGCGGCCTCTGAATCGTCCCATCACGATTCCATAAGCTCTCCCCCACGGGTTTATGTCCGCTTCTGAGCAGAGCTCCTTAAAGCATTTCGTCTTGCTTCGCTGGATGGCGAGCTTGAGGGTTTTGCGGGCTGCCTTATAGGCGCACTCTTTCTGCCCCTGATCGACTCTACCTACCGCCCTCTGAGCCGCTCTTCTGGGTCGGTGGCAGGCTGATCGAGGACCGGTCAGTTCATCATTCCACCAGTAGTTTGGTCTTCTACTGGGGAATGAGCACCTCCTAGGCATAGACGCGTTACATGCTTTGGCGATGCCTTGAGCCAGATGGACGGCTCCTTCCGCAGTGGCGCCTGCCTTATCAGGTTGAGCTAACCACACCTCTATGAAGCTGTGCTCATCTAAAGATTTTGCAGACCAGCCTGAAATCTTTTTCGGCTTCGGGCATGATAGCTCTTTGCCCTGTGGCTCGACACATGTTTCAAAGAAGATTGCCTGGTGATCGCTGTGGGTGTAGCGTTCACTGACGCACCAGGACATACCACGTGCTAGCGCAGGGCTGACGAAGGTCAGGTCGACAACCGAGCCTGTCCCCCCTTTCTGAAAGGTATTTACAGCACCTTCGTTAGCCAAGACCAGGTCCATCTGCGCAAAAGCTTCTAATAAACTGCGCCCCCTAGCATTTGATTCTCTGCTACCTCACTCTAGGGCCCAAGCATTGAAATCACCAGGAACCAACTTTGGACTTCGTCCCCTTGCGTCGAGAACCAGATTATCAAGCATTTGCTCGAATTCCGACAGTGTCAAACTTGGTGGGACATAGCAACTGTATACATATACACCGCTTATTTTCGCCCACACAAAGCCACTGGCTGCCTGACTTGCAGTACATTGTATGGCCTGTCGAGCACAAGCCCATATCGCCGCTCCACCAGTCGAATCTGTCACCCATACGCCAACGTGATGGTTTCTATACGGTTCACTTATGATGGCAACTTCCATCTTAGATTCGAACGTGGTCCGCTCAAGTAAACCCTGAGCGACCCTGCAATGATTGAGGTTTATTTGAATAAACCTCATTTTCTCATTGCAGTGAGCGCCTTCCTAAATTCCGAACATCTGTCACTTCCGGCAGTGTGCCGGTGATCCTGTCCTTGTTTTACTTCGCACAGTAGGCATTTGGGGTCCCTATTGCACTCTCTGGCAATATGCCCTTTCTCCCCACACCTTCGGCATCGATCGGACCGATCAATGCTGCTGGTGCATGCCTTCGCGAAGTGCCCAAACATGAGGCATTTAAAGCACCTCTTTAGTGAAGTTTGCTCCCTTAAACGGCAGACAACCCATCCAATCCGAACCCTTCCGACAACTAACAACATCTGCGCCGCCTCCGCCACCATAGGCTTTCCGTAGACCGACAACAGACTCCTCTGTAAGTTCTTTCAACTTGAATTGCTCCTTCAGAGCATTACAAATTTCTCCTTTCGATGTAACTTCATCGAGATCCTTACATTGTACATAGATCTCATGTTTTTGGGCACGCACTGCGGCATTCTCCCCAAGTGAGTTTTTCACTTGAGTGCGAAAGTCATCAGTTTTGCCACCGCTGGATCTTTTCAGCTCGAACATGAGATCCCCTTTCTGGGTTCTTCGGATTCTGTTCACATTTCCGCTCAAATCTTTTAGGTCGGGATCAGGTTTGACCTTTTTGAGTATCTCCGCCTAGGACAGATTGCCCTTACTGGAGATAACAATCGCATCTGGACGAGTTCGCACTTTTGCTTTTCGTTTCGCTTTTTTGTTGGTAACTTTAGTCCATCCATCGTTTTCGTTCGCCTTGGGCTTCACAACGTTGGTCGAGTTTCCTAGATTCGCTGTATGCTTTCCTCCTTCTGAGCTGTTGGTGTTGGTTTTCAAGATGTCCTGTCCGCCTTTTTTTCTCTTAGGCGCCTGCTGATTATTTAAAGGATCCCCCTCTTTTTCACGTACTCGCTTATTTCGCTGGGATTCGATGGTAGTATGGTTAGGCGTCACTTGGGTCGCTCGTGATACTGTTGGCACAGCGGGGTTCGGCGTATTCTTATTATTCTTTTCCTCCATCTGTGATCTATTATAGAGGACTCTAATAGCCCTCATCATATTCTTTATGGCTTGGTGCACGTTGTGCTTACCCTTGATAAACTCGGACAGCTCAATTATTTTTGCCCCAAGCTGGGTGAAGGGTAATTCCTCCGGATCGGGACTCTGCTCCCTATAAGTCCCGGCAGGGTTACTCCTTTTACATGGTCCTTCACTTTTGGCCTGTACTTTATCCTTCATCGTCTTTGGCATTGGTGAAGATCTCAAAGTTGATGAGCTTCTTTTGAATGGATCTCTTCCTTGTTCCTGGAGCACCTCCTGCTGTCGAGCATCTTGAACATGTGCGGTGAGTGTTGTCACGGTTTTCGTTGTCCAAAAAGCTGCTTTTAGTTCATCTTTGTTTGGTCTTGTTATTGGTGTTCTCGGTAAAGTCGTACTTTGCTTGAATACCTCCTTTTCCAGATCCAAATCACTTGTAGCATTATATGCCAAGGTGACCAAGTTGTCCACCACCGAGGCACTGCGGTCGAGGGATATCGACCACCGGGAGCCCGCTTGCTCACTCAAAAAACCTGCCGGTACTGGGGTTCCGAGCCCCTGCACCGTAAGTTTCCTCCTATTCTCGTCTTCCATGATGGTTTTATGTTCTGGGTATCCTTCCCATAGCCACTTTTGGTCCACGCACCAGAGATGAGCAAACACTAGCCCATGCACAGTCAGAAAAGAAAAGTGCATGAACACATATTTACACATCAATAGGTATGCCCCAATCCGTCAGCTGGGGTCGCGCCTGATGGGAGATCTGGCCACTCCTCACAGGCTCACAGGTCTGTCTGACTGTCTGTCACAAGCACTTTCCTCAGAAACGGCTATACCGATTGACACGAAATTTGGTGAGAAGGTGGGAACTGTGGACCCCTAGACATGCAGTGAGTGATATGCTTCTAGGTTGAATTTATGGGAGGGTCCCCACTAAATGTAAAAAGGGGCTTCCGGGTTCCTGACTTGTTTTAGCCTATGATTCCTAACGAAAAAAGGTCGTTATTTTTGAGTCTTTCAAAATCCTGTGATTGTCATTGAAGCTGAATATCAGATGTGACCTCCGAATTATTTCGGTCAAGACCGATTGACATGAAATTTGGGGTCGAAGCAGGGGGTGGCATAAGAAACAAAAGTTATATAGCACCAATGTGGCCCTGGAGTGGTTTCGTCCAGATCATACGCAACTCATCAGACGCTACCTCTGTCCTGGGAACAGGGTGACCGAAAGTGGTGGCAGGTGGTAATCTCTTCATTGTATATAATTGCAAACACGACATGACTGGGAAGCGATTTTTTTGTTTGAAGATCGAGGGAGTCCTGAGCCTGCGTCCACCTGATAATGGTCCGTGTACCACAAGAGAATAAGCAAGTTGCTATCCAAGTAGTCTAGTCTGTTATTAGGTGGACTAAGCCTTTGAATGGAAAAAGCATCGAATTTACACGAGCCAACTCCGCTACCGGACAGGATCAAGACTAAACGAGAAAAAAAATTTTCTTGTAACTTATAATATTATGCAGAACCTCAATGCTTTTGATTATTATTTACGAGATTAGTCCAGTGGAGATCTCGATAAACCCTTTAAGCCCTTAAGGAGCTGGACCACTACCCATATTGTTTGTAATTCATGCGGCTTTGCACACAAAGCAATTCAAGGATTTCATGAATGTTTAGGACCTGTACCTACTGGACATGAATATTTTTTTCTTTGATTTTCATTACAATTTGTATCTCAGCTTCCGAGAGTCAACTGGAAATGATCAATGACAACAGATTTTTACATTATTAAAGGAGCTTCAAACTCCCTTTTCCTCTCGTTTATAAAGCCTACTATTCTGGAAAATATTTAGATTCTATGGAGACCGGGAGATCAAATAAGACTCAAGTTTTTTTGCGGGACTAGACCTGAGAAACCAAATAAACCGGACGCTCCACCAGGTTGGAGGTAATAATGCTCCAGATAAAGAAATCCACTGGTTTATCAAGGACGCCTTTTATATGGACGGCTTGTTGTGTGGTGTCCATAGTGCAAAGGAAAGAAAAGGAGCAACTACCACAAAAAGAGTGGGCATCCAACAGGGACAAAGTTCTGCAGGACATTGACACAAGCCACTAAATTGGGTTCTATTAAAAATTTTATTTTGATCCAAACGTGGTGATGAAATTCATCATCATGAACAACGGCGCAATAACCGGTATCCAGTCCAAGCCTGCCTTAATAAGAAAATGCCAGACATCCCGGTTTTGCGCCGAGGTCCACCAATTCCATAACCCCAAAAGCTGTCTAGCGTTTTGACCTACGCCATCGCCATCCGGTCTGGATCATCCTCATCCATACGGATTAAGTGTCCCTCCAACCGTAATCTATTCAGCCGAATTTTATCCCCAACTTGACGGTCATGGTATCGCTCATAGATTTCGTTGTTATGTAAGCTACGGAATCATCCATCCTCATGTAGGGGGCCAAACTCTTCGGAAGATTCTTCTCTCGAGGGCGGCCAAGAGTTCGGAATTTTTTTTGCTAAGAACCTAAGTTTCTGAGGAATACATGAGGACTAGCAGATCATTATCTTGTACAGTAAGAGCTTTGACCCTACGGTGAGACGTTTCTAGCGGAACAGTTTTTGTAAGCTGGAATAGGCTCTGTTCGCTGCCAAAAACCGTGCGCGGATTTCATCATTGTAGCTGTTACCGGTTGTGACTTTCAATCCTACATTGGAGAAATTGTCAACGGTCTCAAAGTTGTAGTCTCCTATCTTTATTCTTCCTGTTTGACCAGTGCGGCTTGACGTTATTAGTTGGTTGGTTTTCGGTGCTGACGTTGCCACCATATACTTTGTCTTGCTTTCATTGATGTGCAGCCCAAGATCTCGCGCCGATTGCCGCCTGCTCAATCTGGATGAAGGCAGTTTGTACGTCTCGCATCGTTCATCCCATGATGTCGATATCGCCAGCATAGGCCGGTAGTTGGGTGGACTTAAACAGGATCGTACCTCTCTCTAATAGTAACGAGATGGTTCTCATAGCGTCCACGCCACAGAACCATCACTGCACTCAAAACCGGAGTAAGTGTGACTCCCAGCGTCTGTACTATCCTGGAACTTAAAGTGAGCAATATGAGTCTTCCGATGTTGTAGTTACACTCCAACAGAAATAGCTTTTCGTGAAACAGATGGCAAGGTTGGCCTGTTGAAAAAATTGCCGCTTTCCAACTCATCCATAGAGAAAGCCATTGGGATTCACCGCGTGGGTGAAAGGCTGAAGTAACATTAATTTTCTCCTAATCCGCCAAAGGATGCATGATCACTGAGGAGTTTGGTCTTTGATATGTGAACTCTGAATAGCTTGGGCACTTTCAGTTTAAAAAAAACCCTTACCCTTATGGGGGAGGGGGTGGCCAGGATGGATATCCTTTCGGACTACTCTTGGGACCAAAACATGGACTCAAAGAACAAACACAAAAAACGGACAATAGGAGAAGAGGTGGTGATGCCAGGCGCATCGGAGGACGGACAGTAGTCGTCGAGGGCAGTATAGTCCGCTCCAGTTATAGCACCATATATATATACTGAAACCAACCGCAGGGACCTCAGGGAGCGAGACGGCAGACGGACTAGTGATTTCCAACTTGCAATCCATTGTCGTCGAGCTCGGTGTATTGAGTACCAGTCATAGTAACAGACTTAGAAACGGAGGTTCATTAGAGGCCTGCTCAAAAGCCAGTGACAGAATCTGCCAATCGGTCTCCTGGTGAGGTCGAACAAAAACACAATGGGAACAGTGTGTGCAAAGGCTTGGAGGCCAAGCAAACTCTGCAAACTGGTAAACAGAAACGGTAGGCGGACGACCCATGAACTATGAAACCCTTGTCATCGAGCACCTCCTAAACGGCAAAAGCAAACTGGAACAATTCATTCTCTGTTTCAATTCCTCCCAAATTGTTCGTGGGTTCCAGGTTATAGCACGCGAGGACAAATTCTCGAAAGACTTTCTCAGTTCGTGCATTGTTAAGACCAGCGACGCCTGGGAGAGTGAAAAGATCGGGATGACTTTGACCTACAACAAGATTCTCAATGAACCGGTTCTTCTAATTTGGTTGCCGAAGATCCGCATGGATAAGGATGTCCAATCACTGCGCCTCCAAAACGCCAGGAGTTGCATAGACGACTCGGTGGTTATCATGGAGGATTAACCTCAGGCGAATAGCCAGACTTTTCTACTCCATGTAAATGAAGAATGACTGAAGGCACTGGAGAAGGCGGATTATAAAGTGTGGTTCGTGGTTAAGGACGCAACGGTAATAGTGTTCTGCTCCGAGAAACTGAATGACGAGTTGGACTCAATCGACTCCTCCAATCAGCTGATGGAGGAGATGAAGATGGATAGTGCGACGAACGGGCATTCTAAATGCGCCTCTGTCAATTTGCTGGCCTTCCTCCTAGAGGAAAACATCGATGTCGCATTAATGGAGGAGCCACGGATTGGAGGAGGCCGAACCATCAAAAGGCTTCAAAGTGAATATTATAATTTATTCCGCAGCACAAGAGACACTGAACGTAACAAACATAGAGCATGTATCCTCGCGAGGAAGAGTCACGCTTTTCTGTGTTAGGATCTGAGCTCCAGCGATCTAGTTGTGGTTAAACTGCAAATGTAAGCAATACGTTTTAGGGCAGCTCGGAAATCCGAAAAACAGGTAAGTCTTCCTTTGGTTTTATTTTTAACACAAATCCGTATCTGTCGAGCTTGAGGAAGTTGGCCAGGGAGATCTTCACAACGTCGAGAGAAACAGCGAATCTGTGAGATTCTAATTTCTTAAAATGTTGGAAGGTTCCTGGAAGGAATCTTCTGGCGAAACTCTGGAGCTATTGGTTTCGACGCCAGCATGGTGGACTGTGAGCCTTGCTTGGAGGTTATGCAGCCCCAGTCGTGCAAGACTATCCAATTGGTGATTGTCAACAATAAAATCGGCCGGGCTATAAAAATTTTCCCCGCATGTAATTTTCCTGGCCCAGACAGCATAATGACAGTTATGTCGCAAATGCAGGAAGCACAGATTGTGCCGTGACTTTTCGAGATTTATCGGAACTGTATCTCTTTAGGATACATTACACAGCCTTTGAGACAGGCAGGCGTGGTTTTAATAACGAAAGCTTTCGACCACCGGCCTCACCTCTTTCATATTAAATAACCTAGAGCGTCGTGTACATCCACTTAAGGGCGATAATAGAGGGGGTGGAAGTCACTTATTCAGAACTGTGAGCACAGGTACGCTCCAGGGTGGCGCCATCTCTTCAGCGCTCTGGTTGATAGTGATGGACAAAATTCTACGGATGTTGGACAGGAGATGGCTGCAGTTGGTGGCGACTTGATCCCAGGAATGCCTTCTTCATTTATGAGTTACATGGAAGGAGGGTTCCAAAAGGTGCGCCTGAACTCACGGCAAAAATGCAATCAAAACGGAACAGATGCTATTAACCACCAAACAAGGGTATCCGAATTTCAAGCTGTGAAGCAATGTGAAGTATGGGGGTGCAATTTTTGATCCGAAGCTAAGAGATTGAGGTAGAGGTGAGGGTTAAAAAACCTGTGTAGCCTCCTATGCCTACAAAACAACCTTTGCAAAGAAATGGAGTCTCCGGCTAAGGACGGTTCTCTGGATGTGTACAGTCGCCGTTCGTTTCATCCTAACGTACCCTTTTAGGTGTGTTTAGGTGCTACCGGGGCTGTGGAGTCCTGCCCGTCAGATACTCGCCATGTACTCCTGGATCTCCCCAACAAATAAAATACGCTCTAGCGTACAGTGCCCTCAGACAAGGTCAGTCCGGATAATGTTAAGGAAGTACCGTGGGAACTGTGGGAATTCCCGCGGACTATGCCACTCGTAAGGCAAACTTCGCAGGACGCTTTACTGCCAACTTTGTAATCAGGACAGAGTGGAAGATCGGCGGCGTGTTGCAAGGCTATGACACACTCCTCTTTATCGGCTGATCAAAGATGCTCGGTGGAGTCGGCGCGGGAGTTTTTGTCCGATAGACACTGTGTACTCAAGCTTGACCGTCTCCCAGGATTCGCCGTTGTATTTCGATCGGAAGTGCTGGCGATACTTGGAGTCTATTAATACCTATGACATTAACGGAACCCTAAGCGTAACATAGCTATTCTGTCCGACAGCCAAGTGGCCTTATACTCAGCGGCGACATCCTCAAAACTGCATGCAGAAACTCATCTGGACGGCACGCTCAAGGTCAACCCCTCTAATTTTCCGGTCTTAGGAACATAGAAAGACAATGAACGGGCTGATTCACTGGCCAGGTTGCGGCTTCGCTCTTCGCAGTCCTTCGGTGGGCACAGTCTGCGTCCCGCTAGTGACTGTTAAGAGTGGAAGCTACTGGTGCTATTTAGCAGCTGCGAATCTCAGACGGCAAAGTTTCACCACTAAATCATGGACAATTTGACCCGCTTATTACAAAACCCGAACGAGAGCGTTCTTATGGCAGATGCGTGCAAAGGCATATAAGATTACGGAGGTCTGTACAGGGCACTTGCCTATAGGAGACCCTGTCGCCAGAGGGAGAAACTATCCACTACCTCAAAGAGGTTTCTAGTTTTAGAATGAGAGAGCTATTGTCCTTCGTCAATGGTACGAGCTGGCTATACCCTGTTGTGTTGCTCTTACCACGCACGCATGGTCTCAGGAGTTTGTGGCATTAACAAAGGCGCACCACGGCGCTAATTGAGCTTCTCAGAGTGGCCATTGAGGCCTACCTTCCCTGCAGCAATATTTTTGAGGGAAATTTTAGGTTCTCGATTTGGGCTACCATCAAAAGCGATGTAGGTACAAGAATTCTGAAAGGCAGTTGACTGAGAGAGAGTTAGTGTTAATCAAAGAGAGGTTATAGCTCGTTAAACTGTATAATGATGCTGGTACTTGAGGTTTATTCCGATTTTAAAGACGTCGTGCAACAGGTGAAGCTTAGAATCGTCGATAGGGACAGTATTCATAGAGCCATTCATCAACACACCCTTCTTCTACCTGAAGAGGAAGTTAAGGCAAGCTCCAACATTTATAACTTAGAAGCTGGTATCAATTACTTCAAGGGGATCATAGAAAAAGGCGAGCTCAATGGAAATTTAGAAGCTTGTATTTAACAACGTTTAATACACAATTTCAAAAAAGTACTCCTATTAAATTCAGGGATATTAGATATGATACTGATTTCCGTCCGTAACTATTTTCTTTCTGCACAAAACTCGTTCTTTTCACAATCACTGCCAACTCTCTTCTTCCCTCTTTTTTCTTATTCTTATTTTTTATCTGACGTTTCTCGCCACCTACTCTGTTCCTCACTCTTGTAGCAAGGTCTGAACTGAGTGGAGCGCCGGTGGCGTCATCTGTCCGCTGGTATTCGCGACATTCGAAATAAATTCGAATTCGAATGCCGCGAATCCTGCCGCGCCACATCACTCCGCCCCCAGATGAAACCGAGGGGTTTCAGCGACCGAATCCACTAGTGGTTCCCCGATCTTCTCGAAGGTGCGTCCTGTACCATCCCAGAAACTGGCTATTGCACGGAAAGAGTTTGAACAACTCGTTCAACAGGGTATCTGCAGGCCCTCAAACAGTTGTTGGTCTTCCCCACTGCATATGGTCCCTAAGCCAAACGGCGAAGGGCGCCCATGTGGGGACTACAGAAGGCTAAATGCACAGACCGTTCTTGACCGATATCCAATTCCACTCATCCACGACTTTGTGCATCACCTCGCGAATTGCCGCATCTTTTCGACCTTGGACTTAACCAAGGCTTATCACCAAATCCCAGTAGCTCCTGAAGACATTCCAAAGACGGCAATATGTTCACCCTTTGGACTCTTCGAGTTCACCCGATTGACTTTCGGATTGTGCAATGCGGCGCAAACCTTTCAAAGGTTCATTCACTCAGCCCTGCGAAACCTTGATATCTGTTTCGTATATTTGGATGATGTTTTGGTCGCTTCTTCCACTGAGTCTGAGCACTTAGCCCATCTCGAGTGCATTTTTCAACGTCTCCTTGAGGCCGGTTTAGTCCTAAACGTTGAGAAATGCAAATTTCTCCAAAAACAGGTGAGATTCCTCGGCCACTCCATTTCCCCTGAAGGAATACAGCCCGACCCAGACAAGGTGCAAGCGATAACAAGCTTCCCGCGTCCAAAGACAGTGAAGGAGTTGAGGAGGTTTTTGGACATGCTAAACTTCTATCGTCGTTTCCTACCCAAGGCCGCCCATCACCAGTCCATTTTGAACGCGTACTTGTCTGGCCCTAAAACTAAGGACACACGAGAGATCGTGTGGTCTGAAGAGGCTATCCGCGCGTTTGACAAATGCCGTCAACAACTGGCCGACGCTACACTCTTGGCATTCCCTCTGCAAGATGCACCCCTAGCCGTTTTTGTTGATGCCTCTGACATCGTAGTAGGTGCTGCCCTTCACCAAAAGGTGGATCAAGTTTGGCAACCGTTGCGCTTTTTCTCGAAGCAGTTGAACCCCGCTCAACGGAACTACAGTACCTACGATCGCGAACTGCTCGCCGCGCACTTGAGCATCAAATACTTCCGTTTCTCCCTAGAAGGCAGGCCGTTCACAGTGTTCACGGACCATAAGCCTCTCACGTATGCTTTGAAACACAAGCCCGACAAAGCGTCCCCTCGTCAGCTTCGACACCTGAGCTTTATAAGCCAGTTTTCGTCAGACATCCAGCACGTGTCCGGCAAGGACAACATAGTTGCTAACGCTTTGTCTCGTGTCTCCGAGGTTAGCATTCCCGCCTCACTCGATTTCTCGGCTATTGCCAAGGCGCAGGAGGATGACGCAGCACTTCAGAGCCTCAAATCCAACCCCAAATACAAATTTCGAGAGTTGCCCATCTTCGGCTCAAACCTCTCTCTTTGCTGCGAAGACTCGGAAAAGGGACCTCGGCCATACATTCCGGCCACCTTTCGCAAGGGAGTGTTCCACGCAGTTCACGACTTAGCGCATCCAGGCATCAGGACAACAAATCGGCTAGCCACCGAGAAATACTTCTGGCCCTCTATGAATAAGGACGTCAATTCCTGGGCCAGAGAGTACATCGCATGCCAGAAGTGTAAAGTCTCCAGGCATGTAAGGAAAGAAGTGGGCTCATTCCCCCGCACTACCAAGCGGTCCCACATAATACACCTCGACATAGTAGGGCCTTTGCGAGACTCACACGGTTATAGGTATTGTCTCACAATCATCGACAGGTTCACGCGGTGGCTTGAGGCAATACCTCTGAAAGACATTACGGCGCAATCTTGTGCCGAAGCCCTCTGTCGAGAGTGTATACCTTGCTTTGGCGTCCCTGCAGTGGTCATCACTGACCAAGGAATGCAATTTGAGTCCACCCTTTTCTCGGAGTTAGGCAAACTCCTGGGTTTTAAACGCCAGCGGACTACTGCATACCACCCGCAATCCAATGGGATGCTAGAACGTTGGCACCGGACGCTGAAAGCCGCCATTATGACACGCGACGATCCGTCCTGGACCCAAGTCTTGCCTCTCGTCCTACTCGGCCTACGTGCAACCCGCCTAGAGGAATTTGCTGCCAGCCCCGCGGAGCTGGTATACAGGGAGAACCCGAGACTTCCAAGTGATCCGGTCTTCGGCAAGAGATCGGGTCTCACAGAATCGGGGTTGGTGCGTCTGCTGAGAGACAATCTCCGACGCATCCGCGACATTCGAAATAAATTTCGAATGTCGCGAATCCTGCCGCGCCACATCAAGTCGAGCGGGATTTCGGAAGTCCTGGTGAAGCAAACCCATCCTGCAGGCAATCATGTTACTAGCAGCTATGTTTGCCTTTGATGAACTCAGACCCTTCAAGCAGAGAGAAAGGTGATTCACTTATGCTCATATCCAACTCCTATGCGTGAATCATATGACGTCCAGTCCATGATATTTATGAGCCTTCTGGAAGCTCTTTTGATCAGAGGATCATTGCACTTCTTATAAATGGACCTCTGTTTATCGTAAACGGTATTCCCGAAAAGCTTGCAACATTCACCTTCGTTCCCATGACTAAACAATGAACAGAGC